>NC_048315.1:9157755-9261008 GCF_013100865.1 Trachemys scripta elegans | reverse complement strand
GCTACCGGCTTCACGGTTTGCCGGGCAGCCCCCAGACCCTGCGCCCCCGGCCGGCGCTTCCCCAGCGCAGCTGGAGCCCGGGAGGGGAAGCGCCCAGCCGGGGGCGCAGGGTCTGGGGGCTGCCCGGCAAACCATGAAGCCGGTAGCGCTTGGGCTTCGGGCCCCCTTGCCTCCGAACCCTGCGCCCCCAGCTGGGCACTTCCCCTCCCGGGCTCCGGCGGCGCAGGGTCCGGAGGCACAGGGGGCTGCCCGAAGCCGGTAGCGCTTGGGCAGCCCGGCTCTTAAACAGAGCCGAAGAGTCGGGGAGGAGCAGAACCGCCATTTTCCCGGACATGTTCGGCTTTTTGGCCGTTCCCCCCGGACGGGGGGTTGAGTGCCAAAAAGCCGGACATGTCCGGGAAAAAGAGTTCGTATGGTAACCCTAGTGCAGGGAGCATCTGAGCCACAACTGGAATGTCCAGACTTCACCGACTACAATACAATAGATTGGGTTTAGAGATGGCTCCAGCATGACTGCCCTTATTAGGGATACAGAAAGACAGAAGAGCTGAGTCAGCCTTTTGAGACACAGGCTCCTAAGCTGGGAAGGGGGGGGCAGGAGGCTTGTTTATCTGGCCATGTATTTCCTCCTCATTTTACTGCCAGAGGGAAGACAAAGCAAAACAGTAAATGGCTGAGTCAGGGAAGCCCTGTAGTGGTCTGCATTGCTTGAGCCGGAGGCCAGCTCTTTAATGAGGGAGAAGGCCACAAGCAGATGGGAAGGCTCTGCAATCAAGTGGCACAATGGAACAAAAGGAGAAACTGCCCAAATTTGCTAGGCTAAAGATGAACAATGGAGCCTGACCAGAGAAGGATCCAGAACATCAGGATTTCTGCCCTCGAAGAGGGGCGAAGCTGGCCGCTGTTCTCCAAAGCCACGCCCAAAACGCCCCTGACCCAGAACAGCACGACTGACAAAACACACCCAGCATTCACAATGACCAGAAGCTTTGTTGCAGCTGAGACATGGAACATGTTGCTGCCTGCTGCTATCTGGAGAGAGTTTGCCTCCACAAAAGGACACACAGCAGTCCCAAATTATCAGCTGGTTTCTCCTGAAACCTAACAAAGCAATGCTGATTTGGCACATAAATACTGAAATTTGGGGATTGATCCTCAGCTAGTGCAAACCATGCCCAATACCTTAAGCAAAACACAGCTCCCATTCAGATGGCCTGAATTCTGCCACTCTTACTCACATCAAGCAGCACCTTACTCCCAAACAGTCCCATTGAAATCCCAAGGGCCAGGCAACTGAAGGTGGGATGCGTGTGTGCACAGATGTATATAGAGGGGTCCTTGCTGCCTGCTTCTTCCTACAGAGGTGTGTAGTCCAAGAGTAGAGAACCCTAGCACTGATGGTATTCTACCTCTATTTTTCACTTCCTGCTCTAAACTGCTGTGGAGTGTTGTCACATTTCACCATAGAGCTGACTGTGGTGAAATGCAGTGACGGCCAGAGAAAATCCTGCACACTGCTCTTAAAAGGGAGTGTACTTCTGGTGGTTACTCTACAGGTCTGGGAGTCACATGTTCTGGATTCCATTTCCAGCAATGTGGCAGATCTGCTTTCCGGCTTAAGCAGGGCACCCACTTCTCAGTAGTGGAACTTCCCCCTGGGGGCCAAAACTTACTGCACAGGGGATGTTGTGAAGATTCATTAAAGGAGTAGGGAGGACAGAATTGGCCCCAAGTGAGGAAATATGGCAACAGTAGTTTGACTCAAGGGACAGAAAAGAACATTCTGTAACATGTTTGCGAAGAGCTGTGTTGATCTCCCTGTTCTAGGGAGAACTGCTAAAAAAATAATAATAATAATAAATAATAATAATAATAAATCACTGTGCTGCTGAGTGCCAAGGAATACATCTTATTTTTTTAATGCAAGTGTCAGTTGCCAAATTCTGCCCCCTTACTCACCCAGAGAAGTCTTACACCACATATAATCTTATTTATTTCAGGGCCCTAAGCCTCGTGCCAAAAACTGGTGTTTCTTTTGGAAGATCTGAAGCAATAATGCCGAAGCAGTTTGAATTTCAGCATAGTGGAAATACATTACGAAGGGCAGAACACAGATCAGTAGAGCTGGAGCACATCCTGGTAGCTGGATGTTGTTGTATATTTAAGATCCATGGGAATCAGAGAAATAATGACAGTTTCACACATTCGTTATGGCTCTTATTACAGATTAGCAGCAGATTACTGCAGATGAACTAGTTTGGGTTTTTTAAACTACAAGCAAACAAAGTATGTTAACTATGCAGAAACGTTTCCAGACATTTAGCACCATTTACAAACAGACAAAAATGTTGCTAAGAAACAGCAGATATTTCTTTTCTTTTATAATGAACAGGCCCTCAACACAAACTCACATGGTCACAATGTCTGGGTTTAAACAAACAAGTTTCTCATAAGCAGAGTCACTCAATGTCTTGTCTTCAGGACTGCAGATCTCAGCTCTTTTTGCAGGCCAGGATACAGATTCAAACAGGAGAGGATTGTGATTGTGGAACAGGACTGGAAGTGGAGATATTCCAAGGTCTACTCCAGGCTCAAGCTTCCAGGCAAATCATTTTGAGGCCTCAGATTCAAGGTGTGAGAAATGGGGTTAGCTGCACTCATGCAGTTCTCCCAGCTACTGAGGATTAATTTGGGGAGCACTGGGAAAATGAAAGGTGCTATTTAAAAATAAAATGCCATGTGCACTGCTCTAAAAGCACCCATGTACACTATATCCATGGAGCTAGTGTCAAGGGGACACTATTCACATGTTGGACCCCCTCTCCTCACCCTCTACTCACTAAGGGCCCTGAGCCAATGCCCACTGAAGTCAACTGAAAAATTCCCATCCACCTCCCTAGGACTTACTCAGGGATAGCTCAGTGGTTTGAGCTTTGCCCTGCTAAACCCAGGTTTGTGAGTTCAATCCTTAAGGGGACCATTTAGTAATCTAGGGCAAAAATTTGTCTGGGGATTGGCCCTGCTTTGAGCAGGGGGTTGGACTAGATGACCTCCTGGAGGTCCCTTCCAACCCTGATAAGATATGATTCCACACCCTTCAAACCATCACTGCTTCTTTAAAACTGTGCCCTCCTCACCTTGGATACAGAATTTACTCATCCCCCCCCCCACACACACACACACCCCCCATACACAAGATTTCTTTCCCATCCCAATCTTGGGCATCATTCAGTCTTGAGCCAACAGCTTTTCTAGCCACAGAACTGTCAGGATTTGGAAATCCATCTCAGGCCCCTGCAGGGCTAGAAACGGGTGCTTAGAAAGGAAGAGTCCCAGCTTCTCAAAGAGGTCAGGCCTTCTCTTCAAGTCATACAAGTGCCCAAGATAAGGTCCAGCTATTTCAGGTCTGTTAAGTTCCTGACTTTAAGGTGCAGGTTTTTTGTGTTTTGTTTTAAATGGCTCCCTATGCATCATGTAAAGTCAGGCTGGTAGCAACTGAGCCATCTACTTTTACAGGTGAAGGTACATAAAACTAGTCCTAAAAGAAAAAAAAAAAGTTAACTCTCTAGGGAAACAAACTACTTCAGTAATAGTTGTTCCTGTAATGCTGGTATTGAGTTTTATTGGCACTGGGCTGAGGTCACCTACATAACTCACTTGGGCTAATGCAGCCGAAGAAGTGAGGTTTTTACTCACGAAAGCTTATGCCCAAATAAATCTGTTAGTCTTTAAGGTGCCACCAGACTCTTTGTTGTTTTTGTAGATACAGACTAACACGGCTACCCCCTGATACATGCCCATAAAACTGTTGCATCACATCTCCTCTGTATTTGTTGTACACATGTGTCTTTTTTACCTATGCATCCCCACTAGCAGAATATGCTATTGTCCCAGTTTTTACCTACCTGCTGTATGGCTCTCACCCACACTGTCTAGATCAAGTTGGGTTATTCCACACAATCTTGGCTTGCTATATTTTGTAGTAGAATGGTCCTTTGCCTTGCTACAATACTGTGATTAGGAGAGCTTGGAAGCAAAGGCTTAAAAAAAAAAAAAAAAAAAAAAAACACACCATTGGTGAAACTAAACTAACACTTCCCTTTCCAGGAGAAAGTTGAAAGCGCATACAGGGCTCCTCAGAGTTTCATCAGTCACACAGTAAGGATTAGAAGAAATACCCACTTTATTTAACTGTTCTCATTTAAAGGGGCTTTTCCCCTTTGAGCACACGTAGGAAGCCCTGAAAGTGGAATTGTTAAGGCCTGGTTTGACATAGCTTTATGTTGGTCGGGGATTGGGGGGAAAAAACCCAACACTACCCTGATCAACATGCTATGAAAAAATTGCAGTGTAGATGCAGCTACATCAATGAAAGACTACTTCTGTCAATGTACCTACTGTTGCTTGGGGAGGCAACACACAGACACACACCCCCCTTTGGTCAGCATAGGATGTGTCTACACAAAGAGGTTGACTGGTATGGCTATATTGACGTAGCTACGCTGATGTAGACTCCATCGTGTAGACAGTGACAACTAGAAACACAGAAAGAACTCAGGGCCCTATCTTCAGCTAGTGTGAATCAACCCAGTGCTGTCAACAAGGGCTGGTCCAAAGTTTTCCCTCAAAACTATTTTTCCATAGAAAATTAAAGTTTCAACTAAATGAAATTTTGCACAAGTAGTGTCTGCTTTCTGTGGAAATTTTTTTTATTTCCCCCCCCCCCCAAAAAAAACCCTGATTTTTGTTGGAGTTTTATGCAAGAAAAAATTAAAAGCCACTTCTCCTGTGAAGGTCAGTGGAAGTGTGTGATTTGCCCGAGCTGAGGGTCTGGTTCTCAATGTTCCATAGACACAAGAAAAGACATGCCCTGAAATAGAGAATTTTCCATTAATATGTTTGCCATGCTTTAAATAAAAAAAAAAAATAAAAAAAAAACCCACACACCACACACAACCCATCTCCTGCTTGGAAAACCTCAATCACAGCCTGCCTTAAGGGCTGTCGATACATATCTTCCATTAATTGTCACGATAGATGCATTTAAGTTGCTTTGAAAAGGTCAATCTAAAGCAACCACCAAAAGCCATTGAGTTTTTTTGTTGTTGTTGTTTTTTTTTTTTTTTAAACACAAGTGTTAATGTCAGGTTCTTCTTTTCTAATGCATTCAGCATCATTAATAGCTTTAAAAAATAAATAAATAAACCTGCACACTGGAGCCTGCAGACTTCAATAAAAGCCCACGCACAACAGCAAGAAGCATAAAAAAAAAAACTTCCTTTCTAAATTAAGGTTGCTTCAAACAGAAGTGAAAGTTCTTTTGATACATCAACGTTCTCCCTCCTTTGAATCAGATAATGAGATCACTGTGAAAAAAAAATTAAAAAAAAATAAAGTGCCTCTATTTATAGCACACAGATTTGAGAGACAGCCCCTTACCCTTGCTCTTTTGGTGCTGGTCTGTTCACTCCCAGTTTACTCAGACCCTCCATATCTAAGCCAGTCCCCTCCCTTATTTGTTCCTGAATTGCAATGGCTTCAGGACATTGGCTAAGGTAGTGGTTCTCAATCCAAGGTACAAATACCCCTGGGGGTACATCAACTCATCTAGATATTTGCCTAGTTTTGCAACAGGCTACGTATAAAAAGCACTAGCAAAGTCAGTACAAACTAAAATTTCATACAGAATGATTTGTTTATACAGCTCTATATACACTACACACTGAAATGTAAGTACAATATTTATATTCTAATTGATATATTTTATATTACAAGGTAAAAATGAGAAAGTCGGCCTTTCAGTAATAGTGTGCTCAGGCACTTGTGTCTGATTTTGTAAACAAGTAGTTTTTAAGTGAGGTAAAATTTGGGGGTTTGCAAGACAAATCAGAGTCCTGAAAGGGGTCCAGTCATCTGGACAAGCTTGAGAACCACTGAGCGAAAGCTCTCATGTACAGCACGGAGTAAAGGACAATGCACAGGAGAGGCAGTAGCTAGATGAACAGAAGAATTTTTCCATCGACCTCACCACTTTTGCACCAGGGAATAGGTCGACCTAACTATGGAGCACAGGGCGCAAAGTTTTTCACAGCCCTTTCACAGCTAGATTTTAGGATTAGACAAGGACTAAGATACTCTACCTCTACCTGGGGTTTTTCCTACCAATTCAGCTACACTGATGCAAGCTCTGCAGTACACCAATGTGCTGCATCTACACTGGGAGGTTCGCAGTGGTGTGCTACACCAGTATAAATAGCCTCAGTACAGACAGGGCTCAAGGTCTCTTCATGCTCTGTGGCAGCATGAGAGGACCCATTCCTATACTGCTCAGAGCTGGTGTAAGGGATCTATGCTGGCCCTGCTTAGGGTTGCCAACTTTCTGATTGCAAAAAACCGAACACCCTTACCCTGCCCCCTGCCACACCCCCACCCCTTCTCCAAGGCCCTGCCTCCCAGCTCACTCCATCCCTTGCTCTCTCCCACTCGTTTTCACCCAGCTGGGGGAGTGGGTGAGGGCTCCGGCTGAGGATATGGGCTCTGGGGTGGGGCCAGGTATGAGGGCTCTGGGGTACAGAAGGGGGCCCTGGGCTGGGGCCAAGAGGTTTGGAATGTGGGAGGTTCTCTGGGCACGGGAGGGGGTGAGGGCTCTGGTGGGCGGGGGCCAGAGGATGAGGAGTTTGGGGAGCAGGAAGGGGCTCTGGGCTGAGAGGTTTGGAGTGGAGCAGGAAAGGGCTCTGGGCTGAGAGGTTTGGAGTGCAGCAGAAGTGGGGGTTCTGGGAGGGAGTTTGGGTGCAGGAGAGGTTCTGGGCTGGGGCTTGGGGCACAGGGCACATGAAAGACTTGAGGTGCAAACTCCAGCAGCGCTTACCTCAGGTGGCTCCTGGAAACAGCCAGCATGTCCCTGCAGCCCCTAAGCAGAGGTGTGGCCAGGGAGCTCTGCACATTGCCCCCTGGCCACGGGCATCACCCCTGCAGCTCCCATTGGCTGTAGTTCCTGGCCAATGGAACGCACCTCCGCCTGGGGGTGCAGGGACATGCCGGCCGCTTCTAGGAGCTGCACGGAGCCAGGGCAGGCAGGGAGCCTGCCTTAGCCCTGCTGACCAGACTTTTAATGGCCCAGTGAGCTAACTGAAGCCACCAGCGTCCCCTTTTGACTGGGAATTCTGGTCAAAAACCAGACACCTGGCAACCCTAGCCCTGCTCCCAGACCCCCAGTGTAGCAGGCATGTTGGGGGCATGGAGGGAGCAAGTTTGGGAATGGGGTGCAGCACTGTATTAGAATGAGTCTTTGTTCTCCAGAGACAATAGGAAACTGAGGGCAAATTAAAGCAGCCCTGATGCTGCTCTAACTTAGAGGCAAGACCCTGAACAGCCCAAGAAGCATACAGATGGCTTAAAATCACCTCAGCCCACATCCTGCCCCAAGCACAGTGATGGGGTAACAGAATCAGGCCCTGAGATTTTATCACCACCTTATTTTCACTTAATATGATTCCTAAGTCAAGGGAAAATATGGTCCTCTTAAATTTGGCTTTCCAATTAAAAAAAAAAAAAAAAGCTAAGACAAACAGTATAAAAGACACTGGGTCCAATTCTGCCCTCAGTTACACCTGTGCTACCCTAGGGAAGTCAAGAGCATTAAGCTAGAACTCAGTTGACAACTAGAAGAAAGTTATTTAAGGAATATTTGTAGGTAAGAAGCTGGCCCATTGTAATTCAGTTCTCTCATTCATACCAGAGTAATCTTAACTGGAATTACTCTGGATTTATACCAGTGTTATGACTACGCTATTTGTCCCCATGCCCTCTTTGATTGTCACCACCCTCTTTCAAGGCCAAATTCTGCTTTTATTCACTCGGGCGCAAATCCAAGGTAACATCATGGACCTCATTTATACTGCTGCAAAGTCAGAATTAGCCCTTAACATGGGAAAGGCAGGTTCAGATCCTTGCCGCTGAAACTGAAAGCTGGAAAATCCTCGTCAGAGGGCTGCTGTTTTGCACTAGGCCAAGCCATCTAATTTGCTTGTCTCCCCCACTGTGAAAATGCCAACGAGGAAGAGCCAGCAGTTTATTTTTAGAAAGCTCTGCAACTGGTGCAAAGCAGGCCATGTATCTGCAGCAGCATAATCCCACACGTCGAGTGTTCTGCCCCCAGTATCCTCGCAGCACAGCCAGGGAGACGAGCCAAACGAAACTCTGTCCCTCTTCTTTTAGGGAAACCGCTGCTAGAAACAGGAAGCTGCCTCTTTTTTCCACTACAGCACGGACTATGTATTTAAGAGCCACCGCCACCTAACCACACGCGCTGTATGCACCATCTGTTACTCCTCTCTCTCACTTTCAGGCCAACCACAGTTCTTGAGTAGCCAGGCTACAAAATTCACTTGTTCGGTTTTATGAAAGGTTGGTTTCTGTTGAAGCAGTAAGTCAAATCTCATACTGAAAACTGTTCCTGTCACCCTTCCTCCCCCTCAAGTAACACCTTACTTTGGAAGTACCTGTAGTGAATAGAGGTGATACTCAGGGGGTCAGATCCTTCGCAGGCACAGCTCCATTGAGGTCAAGGGAAGGCAAGCAAAGCTGCCCCCCCGCAGTGCTTTTTATTTTGCTGAGCCTTCCCAGCATGGTTAACACAAAATCCACCTGCTGGGACAGATTCTTCATTGTTATGCAAATGGCTACACAGAGTGCAGAGCGTTCTGACTGGCTTTCTTAACACTCATTTTGCTTTGGTGCAAATGGGCCAGATCCTCCACTGGTGTAAACCTACATAATCCCATTGACCTCAGTGCCGATTGACCTCCACCAGAGCGCAGACCCAATGACTACACAAGGTGCAGGGCTACCAAGGATCATGCTCCCTGAGCAGAGTCACCCCCTTCCAAGGGTTTGGCTTTACGGACCTAGAAATTAACAGCAATATTCAGCTCAGACCTTCCCCCAGGCTTCTGATCCTGTTCCTTCTGCTTTGATTCCCCCCTAGATTCAGCAAGAGGCTCCGGCTGCCCCTTCTCAGAGCCTCTGACGCAGGCACCGTGTGCGAAGGATGACTGGAGTGAAGGGGAAACTATTGGAGTGCCTACACGCTGTGGCTTTTCTCAGGTCCTACAATGGCTTTATGGAGCTGCGGACAGCTGGTGTAGGTTAGAGCAACCCTGTAGCTTAACTGGATTAGTTCACAGCCAGTCCCAGAAACCAGAGAGTGGGGTACAATTGGTGGAGCATGGCCACATTTGCCCATCCTCAAGTCTCTCCAGCCAAGCTGTGCTGGGAACAGCTCTAGCACATCTCAGAATCAGCACCAGCGATCCTGTGTCTGGAGAAAAGAAAGACTAAGGGGTGGGGGATAAGAAATTGTTCGGGTGGTGTGTAGTTTAACTATTCAGAGCCAAACTGTGTTTTGGACTACAGGCCTACACAAGGGTGCAAGAACGCTCCTAGGCAGGTTTCCCAGACCATGTATTCTGGCCCAGAAGTACATGGGCCACTTCCTTGCTTCCCCTGTCCTGGAACAGGTGGAGCCTGGACTCCCTTATTTGCTGCTAGGACAGGCCAGAAGTACAGTATTACTCCCTGGCTGTGAGACTCAAGCAGGAAGGAACTGTGCCCCAGGGGATGTCTGAGTCATATGACCTCTGGGGGACATGACTTAAACACAGACTTGGAAGGATTCATTTTTTTAATCACTAAAAGTCAGTAAACGTTGAGGTCACCGTCCACACCCAAAGGGACAAAACCATGTATTTCCATCATTAATAATCAAAAATGTACAGAGGCAAAGTAAGACAAATGCTGCTTGAGCAACAGAGTTTGAGTTAAGGGTATTTACTTTATATATTTTGATATGGGATGTTGACTATTTGCTTTCAAATCATTAAGATTAAATTTTAAATCTCATCATCTACAGTTATTTAATAAGTATTGACTGACACCCCTGCCAATTCACCACAACTGCGAAAGTGGGGGGGGGGACGGGGACAGACAAACCACCAATAAAAATAGGGCGGGTTAAAAATAAAAATGGCTTTTTTTGGGGGCAAGGAAAAAAAAAAACATATCAAAAAAAAAAAAAAAAAAACACCCCCACAAACACCAAATTCTGCCAAGTCTACTTGTACAATCACTCTTTGCCCTGGGCTGTGCTGAAAGGCGCTTACATATTTCGCCCCATGGAAAGGGCAAGAAGTGACCAAATGTGATTTAATTTTTTTTTTAATTCCCTCTTTGGACTGAATAAGCACAAAAAATTTCAACTTGAAGAGGAGGGCTTGGGGTTTATTTTAAGAGGTTAATCTGAAAATACAGTTTATCCTGAAAGTGCCTTTTCAGCCTTATCACATGATTAATACACACATTGAACTATTACAAGATTCTTTATGGTCTATTTATGAACAAAAGGCAACGAAGTGATAAGTCTGCATGCCTGCATGGCTGACTCATATCTGTAAATCCATATTGTTAGTATGCAGTGTGAATTTTTTTCATGCACTTATAAGCTACCTTTGAACTTGACTGACTATCAGACCAAAACCAGTTCAGTTACACCTGTGCAAACCCAGTCAAAGCAATAGCTTTGGATGAATGTAGCTGGGGACAGAATTGGACACTAGGGTAAATCAGAAGTTGGGGTGAGGGGGGGGAAGACTGGAACAAGCTCTGATCAGAATGAGCCCAGTCTCATCACTACTAGCCACTAAAGAATCTGGTTTAACGAAACAATGCACGTGCAAACAAAGGGCTCAACTTTAGGCTCTGCTAGAACTCCTTTATGGAGGGTAAACCAACACCTAGGTGGCTTAACATCACCATACTGGGACTTGCTGGGATAGAGGGAATGATTTGTGCTCCAACTATTCTATGCTAAGGGAGCCACTAACGGGCTGCTGTATAAGTTACCCTGGGGAGCTTCTGTAGGTCTTCACTGCAGAGTCAGCCCAGGATATAGCTCAGATGTTGGCCCTAGCTCCCCACCCATCCACACAGGAACACTTCTAACCCAAGCTTGAGAGTGGTTTAAACCCAGGCATTGCTGAGAAAGGGTGTAGGCTTGAACTCTGATTTCACTTCAGCCCAAGTTGTCCCCCATCCTACTTTGCAGCAGGGACAAAGGCTAATTAAGCCTAGGTGCTGTTAATCCGACCCCACAATTCCACCTGGGCTGTTCTTGCTTGTCTAACTCCTCCTTATTGGCCTCTGTTGGAAGACAGGATACTGGGCTAGATGGACCTTTGGTCTGTCCCAGTATGGCTGCTCTTATGTTTCCCCTTCTTCAGCACTGCGTGCCAATCCCAACTTTGTCTACTCCATCACAACACCATTTGGGCAGAACTCCTCCTGTCCTGCCAGAGGCAGACCCCAGCCTTTCAGTAAAGCTGATGTGGGATATCTGCAAGGCTCCTCGTTTTTGGTTTTTACAAAAAAAAAAAAAGTTCCCAGGTTTACAAAAGCGACACTTTCTTTTTTGCCAATTTTCACGCAATTCTGGATCACTCAAGCACATGAAAATCCTGATTACATTAAGAAAAGCCAATATGTTACATTAGGAAGATTTGTTTATGGTAAACAATTAGATTAACTGTAAGTGTGAGGCTGTCTGTAGAAAGGCAATGTAGTGGAAGACAGTCACTCAGAATCAGGTGCACCGATGTGTTGTAATAAGAGCAAAGGAAGAACAGGCCTATACATTTATAGTCGCAGGTCATTTTCCTCAGCCAGATGCTTTAAACAGATCCACTCTTCAAAAGGGGTTTGAGGTTTTTTAAATGGCTATTTAACCATATGAAAACTAACTAAAAACCCAAAGACTGGCACCCCCAATTTCTAAGGAGGAGATTTAAAACAAATAAAGGTACTGTTTGGGCTCAAAGGTGTATAGCACTCATGTCCGAAAGGGAAATGAAGCAAGGGAAGCGAGAGATCCTCTTACATAAGGCCTGATGTAAAAGGAAGTCACTTTGGCTGAACAGGCCTTGTTAACACATGGCTACAGTTTGGGATGAAAAAAATTCACTGCTCCTGTTAGTTCTGGTTTACAAACAATACAGCCTCCCCTTTAGTTTATTTACTCTAAAAGCCTGACTTCCAGTTTGCAAGTTCAAACTCCTAGCACAATCCCCCCCCCCCCCCCCCCCCCACACCCACCCAAAAGCTTAGCTCAGAGTGTTCTTTTCTGGTTAGAGCAAAATGGCAGAGAGAAGCCTTTTTTTTGTTAAATCGTTAAACGTGTCAATATACATTTGCTCCCAGTCTGAATGAGACACTATGGCGGATTCTCTGAGCAGGTCATTTAGAGAGAGTTGTAAATGTACATCTGAGGGCTCAGACAAGACTCAGCACTAGGTTCTGGGTGGTGCCTCCAAGGGGGTGCTTAGCTGAAGGCACAGCCCAAGGGAGGACTTGGGCAAGGTGCCTTTAAACCACCCTTGTGCCTTCCTGATGCCGGGCTGCCCCAGAAACCAAAAGAGCCCCCAGCGTAACTTAGGCAGCCCAGTAAGCTGCTCTAAGTTACGGCAGCCTGTCCCCATGGCGAGCAGAGCAAACCAGGATGGCCTAGTGATATGCACCATGGGGCTGTGGCCCCACCCATCTCCTTCATCAGCTCCACCCCTAACATGCACCCAAGGGGGTGGGTGAGGAGGGAGAGAAGCAACCGAGGGCTTAAAGCACTATACAGTGACCTTGAGTGAGGGGCAGAAGCCTTTCCTATATCTATATATTCAACTTGAGAATGAGATGGGAGGGGTTACATACCAGGGGCCCAATTCATCAGTCTCTGCAGCACCTTTATACCAGCTTGGCAGAGAGGTGAAGACAGGGATTGACACATTGGATCAGACCTGTAGTCCATCTAGCCCACTTTATTGTCTCCCCCAATGGCCACACCCAGCAGCTTCAGACTAAGGTCAAAAACACGTCAGTGTGCAAACGTAGGACAATCTGCCACCAGCACTAGGTCTCATCCTGGTCACTAATATATTGGCGTAAGCCCTGAGGTTTAATGGGACTTGGCCTCAGATTGGCAGGAAGTCTATGGCAGAACCAAGACCAGAACCCACTACAGGCTGGTGAGTCCAGAGGTCAGTCTTCCTTCCTACTGTGTTCTAGGGAAGGAAGAGCTCTACCACATTTGGAATCACAGAAGGCAAAACTTCAGAAGAATCATGCACAGTACTAGGATGAAGGCAGACAAAAGAGGCTTTAACAACTGGGATATTCAGAAGTCAGGCTTCATCTACACAATAGTGCTTTCATCTTATTGTATAAGTGTACTTCTAGCCGTATGGGTCCCAGGATATTAGAGACATAAGGTGGGGGGACATATCTTTTACTGGACCAACTTCTGTTGATGAAAGAAAAATTGATCCAATAAAAGATGTCACCCACCTTGTCCCTCATCTTATTGGGAGGCAATGCTCTAACCCGAACCCATGACAGTTTGTTAATTTAGCTCCCATGTAGACTACAAAAATCAACAGATCAGGGTGGGAATGGGGGTGAGGCGTGCACAAGGGCACAGGTTAAAGGAAAGCCCATTCAAGCGTTCATTGGGTATGATGTACAGTAATAAAACACAAGGCTCAGTGGCACCAGACAATCCACTCTTCTAACAGGCAAACTAAATGCTGCATAATCTATGCTACGGGGAACCCCCTTACTCTTCATCCAAAGGGCCTTGCCACACTGTAAGCAGAAACTTTTGCAGCTAGCACATTTGCTAAAGGGTTTGCACTCACATGCTCTCTGCAAGCAGTTCCCACAGATCTAAAATTCATCTTCTGCACTACACAAAACTCTGCTTCCAAGAGCTGCTGTGTGTTCTTGGCTTCCTGACAAATCCCGAAAGAATAATTTAAAAAAAACCCACCATGGTAAAAACATTACCACTCTGGATGCTCTTTAGAGCCCTCGGGCCTGATTCTACCCATGAAATGCTGCTGTAGTCAGAGCAGAGCGCTCATCTCTAAAGGCAGAGGCCTTAATTCAGCGGTCCATTCCCACTCAGGAAAGCACTTAAGCACACAGCTAAAGTAAAATACACTCTTAAGCTCTGTCCAGTGGGACTTAAGCACATGCTTCAGTGCTTTGCTACATGGGTTTGTGCTCTTCACACATTATGAATCCTAGGGTACATGATACAGTTCAGCTGTTCAGTTAGAAGAGAGATATGTACAAGCGAGAGAGCAGTTGCCAAAAGCAACCACACAGCCAGAGACAAGCTTTGAAGACATACTGGAAACATTTAGTTACATTCTCAAATTTGAGAATGTTTTTTTCCAGCCAGGTTGCTACTATTCACCCTGAAAATGCTTACAGAACACTGCTCCAGATCATCCCTCTATCCGAGAGCATGAGAGAGCACCACTTGAGGGGCTCCTGATGGCCAACAAACAGCTGGGAGAAAGTTTAAGTGGTTCTATGTATCTCTGACAGTATAAGGAGTGAACACTGAAGGGGGGGGGGGGGTCAGACCAGACTACAATTCCAAAGATGCAACATTGAAACTACACTTGCACTTGTCAGTATAACTTACATCGCTCAGAGGGGGTGTGTTGTCCTCCCCAAAACACACACACACACACACTGAACGACATAAGTTCCACCACTGTGTACAGCCTTATTACCAAAGTACACATTTCACTATCGCACATGACTACTGGAAACATCTGTTTGGTTATTTAGTGGGTAAAATATTTAAAGTGACCCTCAGACATGCATGTTGGGTAGTTGTAGCACATACATAAGGAGAAAACAAAAGCAAAAACTTTTTAGGACCGGAAAGTGGTTTTCACCTGTAAAGGTCGGGGGGCCAGGTCACCATCCCCCTACGAACTGAGGTTTCTTTAGACTCTTTCTAGATTAGCTGTTTGCTTTGAAAATGACAGGCACAGTACCAAGAAAGATCTGCTAGTCAGTGTGCATATTCTGAGCACAAAAGGAGTACACCCACCAAATTGTTCAAATCTAGGCAAATGCTGTTACATGAGGAGGAGTGTTGGATTTTCCTCTTCTTTTGAAAACCTTGTGGGGGGGGGGGGTGGAAAAGAGAGGAGAATGGACAGACTGCCCTAAATGAGCAGTCCCCTATTGCTCTACTAATTCTATTGATTACTTCACTTCTTTTTGGATACTGGTTTTTAAAGCATGTCTATCTAACACATAACTAGCCTCGTACAGATGTTCCTAGAGGTTCCAGACGTGTGGGAGCACTCACACCTTTGTTTCTACCACGTCATCTGCAGCGCCCACTGGAGTGCATTAATATAATACTTTATTCTAAGCAAGCACAAACAAAAGCCTGACTTCACACGGAGAAAAAGAAAAAAAAAAAAAAAAAAAGTATGTTTTGCTTCTCCTGAATATGACAACACAACCTGAACAAAACATCAAACAAGGTAAAAAATGCAGTTGCAGCATTTAAAACAAAACAAACACACAGTAGCATTTGAAAGCTATGGCAAGATCCAGCATTAAGTCCCTGTCATGGGAAAACACCACATTTGGGAGCAAGAATTTAACACAACCTGTCTAAACAACATAACTATCTTCTAAACTGGACATTGGTGTTATCTGTCAGTTATCCAGGAGAGAAATAAGCAGGATCAGTGAAAAGGAGCCAGTAATAGAAAGATAGGCCTGAAAATGCAGAGCAGGAAATGGAGTAAAAAAAAAAAAAAAAGCAAGTGTCAGGGGAAGATAGCAAGAGGGAGATTTGTGTATCTCCAAGCCTTGGAACTGGCTGGTAGGAGGTCCCAGCCACCAACAGACTTTCTAAATCATGCTCACATCATTCCCATTTCCATCCCCAGGCCACACCAGCTTCTACTTTCACAGTGACGTTTGGAGCCCTTGTTTACTGCCCAGAAGCTTCAGACAGTGTTTTTAGAACACCACAAAGCAAAATAGGCAGGTTTCCCCAAACTCTCCAAGCAAACTTCAAACTAAAGCAGCAAGCCTGGGATCCTAGTAACTAGGCCTTTCCAAATGGGAGTCCTCTCACATGCAACTCTCCAGCTTATTATTAAACTTTATCGTCCAATGACTTCCTTCAGCTCTCATTTAACCACAGACTGAGTTATCCAGGGAGTGCCTTTTGATGGCTGTTATAATACAAGAGAAGGAAGCGGAGACGGAATGGATGTTGAGATAAGGGCATCCTGGCACCCACCATAAGGAGCCCCCCAGTTTGCATGGCTAGGAAGGGGGGGGGGGAACCACACAGCTGTTATAGGACTCGGGAAATGCATAGGCACTGGGGGAGGACATGGAATCACCTCCATGGTCACAAGGGTTACACAGGACTAAACGGATCAGTGCACGGGTGACTCTAGCTCAGCCCCCAGTTGTGTGGGTGCCCTGATGTATAGCCATGCTCTGTACTTCCAAGGTCTAGCAGCTAGTGAAGCAGGGCGGAGGGGGAAGAAGGCAGCAAAGGAAACCCCTCTAGCTGTTTCAAGGGTAGTAAGGGGTGGGAAACACAGGGGGGAGGAGGGGAGAGAAGAGACATGCCTTACAGTTGATGCCAGGGGGCCCTCTATTGTTACAGGGCTGGGGCAAGTCCACCCCAACTGTTTGCAGGATAGTGAACTGGGGGGGGGGGGGAAATGGGGGGGGGGATTGGTCTAAGGGCCCCCCCAGCTGTTGCTCTAAGGGACAGGACCCCCAACAGGCTGTCAGGGAGGAGTAGAGTGACCAGACAGCAAGTGTGAAAAATCAGGACAGGGGTTGGGGGGGGGGGAATAATAGGAGCCTATATAAGAAAAAGACCCAAAAATCAGGACATCTGCTCACCCTAGGGAGGAGTCCCTGTTGGGGGCTGCAGGGCTAGTAAGGGGGTGACCCTAAGGGCCCCCCAGGGGCTGCAGGGCTAGTAAGGGGGTGACCCTAAGGGTCCCCCAGGACAAGACCCCCAGGGGCTGTCAGGGACTGCAGGGCTAGTAAGGGAGGGTGACCCTAAGGGCCCCCCAGGGGCTGTCAGGGTCTGCAGGGATAGTAAGGGAGGTGACCCTAAGGGCCCCCAAGGACAGGACCCCCAGGGGCTGTCAGGGACTGCAGGGCTAGTAAGGGGGTGGGGGGCACCCCGCTGCTGCCCGAGGGGGCGGGGGCCCCGCGGCGGGCTCGGTACCTCCAAGGTCCGGATCTCCTGCTGGGTGAGGTCGTTGGACGCCGCGCACTTGGTGCGGAGGCCGCGCAGGCTGGACAGCGAGATGTCGATGAGGCTCTGCAGCTGCCCGCACTGCTGCAGGGCGGCCCGGGGGGCGGCGGCGCCGGGTCCCGCCTCTGCCCGGCCGCCGCCGGCCGCCGCCTGCCCGCCCCGCCGCTCCTTCCGCTCCACCATGGGCTCGGCGCGCCCGGCGGCAGCGCTAGCCATGCCTCGGCATCGGGCAGGCGGGGGGGTGGGCGGCCCGGGCAGGAACCCGGCGCGGGAGGCTGCACGGACGGGTCAGGCGGGGCTGGGTCGGGTCCGCCCCGCCGGCGGAGGAAGCGGCAGGCAAAGCAGCCGCGCCGCTGGGAGCTCGCCGGCTCCTGCTCGCCTTCCCCTCGCCCGTAGCCTTTTCATAGCCGCTGGGGGCCGGGGTCAGGCCGACGGGGACGCCGGGACTTGTAGTTTTCCTGCCGCCCTGGCTGCAAAAGGGTAACCCGGGGGGAGTAGGGAGGGGGGAGAACTTGGGGGGGGCACGTTCAATCCCCCCCGCCCCCCCCAAGATAAACACACACCCCCCAACACACACTTGGATGGAGCTAGTGGAGGTCCACCCTATACCCCCCCCTTCAATATTCCCTGCCTGCGTCTAAGTAAAAACGACACTGCCTTATTTCCAGTAGGGTTTTACATCAAGATAGCAACCTCGATGTAAACACACACCTGTTTTGTTTTGTTTTGTTGCAGCGAAGACAAAGCCATGGGCACAGGACCCCGCCTGACCCAACCCTACTGGGAGAGACAGACCCCCTTGCAACTCCTTTGATTGTCATTGACAGCCGTGGAGGGTGGGTGTGAAACACGACTCTTCCGGGAGGTTTTTCACACCCGTTGAGTCCAGTTGTAAATAAGGACACAAGTTGCAAAGCAACAGAGGATCAGGCCCCCTATTGTGCGCCTGATCCTCAGCTGGTGTGAAAGGAGTTACAGCAATTTACACAAGGATTTGGCCCTGTTATCTTATCCGCTAGGGGGAAAGTCATTAATATTGCTTACTTTTTTCTTTCCGTAAGACTTCTGTGTTCCCACTGCCAAAAGTCTTACGCTCAGAGAGGGGCATTATACTCATAATGCCTCTTTAGTAACACAAGAAGGGAATTATACACTATACATCCATATCCATGCATAATTCTCTATCTGTTTTGACACCTTGCACATTATGCCGGGGTGGATTTGGCCCATATGTAGCATTTATATAGCCGTTTACATTTCCAAAGCAGTATGCAAACACCACCTAGGGTGACCAGATGTCCCGATTTTATGGGGGCAGTCCCAATTTTGGGGCCTTTTTCTTATATAGGCTCCTAATACCCCACCCCCATCCCGATTTTTCACATTTGCTGTCTGGTCACCCTACCCCCACCTAGTTTATTTAATCTAATAAACACCTACACAGTGGCTCTCAAACTTTTCTATCCCCAGGCCACCTCAGACCTCCACCCAGCTATCCAGGATCTACCCAAGAGCCCCTTCCTACTTTTCACTATTGAGAGGGAAGGGGGGTTGTGATCCAGATACCTGCCCATGATCACTAAGTTAAAGACGCATGATCTAGATAGTCAGACCCCTCTGCATTGCGCAGGTCCAATTGCAGACCCAGGACCTTCGGTTGCTTTATTTACATCATTCATGCCATTTGTTTTCCTTTGAGCAATTCCCTTGATTTTGGACAGTGAAGCTAGGCAGGTTAGTTTCACAGAATGTGTTTATAAATCAGATTAACTTTTTGTTTCTGCTGCATGAGCTCAGTGCTAAAACAGGGACATAGGAATCCTGTGGGCCACCTATTCCAATAGCCCATCTCTGACAGTGGCCAGCACCAAATGCTTCACAGGAAGGTGCAAGAAACCCCACAGTCAGCAGATGTGGGGTAATCTGTCCCCCATTAAGGTCTCATCTTAATCTCTAATAGTTAGAGATTGGTTTAAACACTGATGAGCATGAGGTTTTATATCCTGTCCAGTAATCTTTGCTTGCAGTGAGTATTCTAACTTCTGGATAACCATATGACTGCCCGATCCCTCTTTGAGTCTTAATGAGTTTTTGGCTTCAACAACATCCTGTAACAATGAGTTCCCTGTTGTCGTGTCTTATTTCACAACACTCCAGGGAATGTTCAAGCAAAAAATAACATCTAAATGAAAGACTTGTTTTCATCCACTTTTAAAAGAAACCTTCCTATGCATCTTATCTTATGTACGTTCCTTCGTTGTCATTACAACGCCTGCCCTTTGCTGGCTGGAGTCTGATTTCTGTTACACCATGTAAAACCAAGAATAGTTCAGCTGAATTCAATGGCATTACACTGACATAAAACCAAAGTAAGAGAGGCCTGTATCCACCCCTGAGTCTAAACAGAGCTGAGAGGGACCCTCTAAATTATCTTTCCCAAATGTTCCATAAATCAATCAGTTACATGTTTTATGTAACATAAATGTTTACTTAGTAAAGAATAAGAGCAGGTCTAGTATTTGAAATGGGCATTAATGTAAACATCTTTTAGCCAATATAAACACTTAAGTACAAGGGTCATGTGGGTTCATTCAAATCTTTACTGAATAGCACTCTACAAAGTAGCTTCATAATGGTATGGTCTGTGGGAACGTTATGTTTGCAACTCAGCTGGTGTTTCATTGTGAACTACAATATAAATAACAATTACACATAAAGCAGATTTCATATCCTGAATATCTGATGTAGGGACCACAAGCTGTGTGCGCGAAATATCAATACAAAAACAATATGCCTCCACCACGGTACCAGTTTTTGTTGCGTCTTAGTCAGGTGCTCAGAAAGAATGTAATTGCATGCTGACAGAAGAAGATGATTGAGATTATTAATGAGAACTAAATGAATACCTGTTTTTTTAAAAGACAATATGACAGCATAGCCCCAAAGAGGAAAATAAAAGCAGGCTCTAACCAAACATAAAGGAAAACAATGTAAATATCAGTACAGAGGCATGGGCAGTTTCTTAGTGGATCTTTCAGGGAGCTTACATAGAAGACAAGGAGGTTTTGAATGAAACTCAGTTGCAGGATCTGACCATAATATGAAAGAGTCATTAATAAATTAAAGCCCACAGAGCTGGAGAATAGCAAAAAAGTGGAGAGAAGGGAAGAGGAGAGGAAGCACAGTCAACTGGTGAAAGCACAGAAACAGGAGGATATTTAGGCCTCAGTCCAGCAAAGCACTTAGGACCCAATCCCAAATCCATTGAAGTAAATGGAAAGACTCCTATCTTCAATGGGCTCTAGGTACGTTTATTAAGTATGTGTGTGAACATAATCTGAGTAGTCCCATTGACTTCAATGGCACTATTGACCTGTTGTAAATTACTCACATATTTAAGTGCTTTGCTGGATTGGAGCCCAATGTTCTTTTGCCACTGACTTGCTGTATGACCTTGGGCAAGTCATTTAACTGCTTTATTGCCAACATCTTTCTAATAGGGATAATATTTATTTACCTCACAGGAGGGTTGGGAGTTTTAATTCATAAGTGTTTGCAACACACTGAGATCCTAGGAAGCAGGCTGGTATCGACCTGGGAAATATTATTACAGTGGTACAATTGCTAAGAAGTCCATTGCATAGCCAGCCAGCAAGGAACATAAAGGAATTGCTACAGAAGACACTGTAGATTTATTGCATGGGAAAAGCAAGCCTAGGAAATAGAGGGGTCCTGCATTGCATGAGATTTTTAATCCTTGAGCGATGTTTGTGTATTTCAATGGGAGTGGCTGCCTAATTCCCTGGCTACCATGAGCAGGCAAGTCCTATAGTGCGCTAGACTGCCCTCTGGGCCCAAATGGAAAAAAATGTTTTGTACTGTACATGCGTTAATGCCCCTATCCTCTGCATTGCTCCGTGATCTCCTCTGAACACTTATATGTTCAGGCTGCTGTCAACATTAGCAGGAGAAACAGAGAATCCTCTCAGAGGGTTGTTTCATGGGAGCTGCTTACACAAAAGAGAGCCAGTGCTTTCCAGACAGAGCGGTTTTGACTCCATTCGCTGGGAAAAGAGGAGAGGGACTGATCCGCAAACACCAAACCACAGGGAAATCATTGTCTCTTTCCAAGACTGTAGCCCTGAACTGCAACCTTTGGTGTCCCATACAGCTTCAGGCTGCGTCATGGAGTAAGCACCAAACAGACGTGGTATTGAGCTGGCAGGGACCGAAGGCTGTGAAGGAGTAGTTGGGGGAGGTATCATCTCTCTGGCTCTACAGTTATTATGGTCCTAAGGGGTATATCCCCTATTCCAACAGCAGCCACACTGGACCAGCACTGCACCCTGCTCTCAGGCGAAGGTGGGGGATGGATTCCATTCTCCTCCCGCCTTCCCCCCCCAGCCCCACCGTGCAACGTCTGTTTAGCTACAACACTCATTTAGGGCCTGATCCAAAGCCCACTGATGTCCATTCACTTCAATGGGCTTTGAATCAGGCCCACAGTCATTGTATGTGTATTGGGGAGTATAACCCAGCCTGAAGAGAAAGCTGATCCCAATTCCCCTTACCTTCACTTGCTTGTTGTTCCCACTGGGCTCTGTTCACTATTGCCCTATGCCTTGTACCATCATTTATATCAATGCACAGTGGGTGTAAAATGCTATCATGCTGATGGGATTGTAATTTACACCCACTCTGCACTCGCTTGGCATTGGTGAAAATCACAGCGTCAGGTGCAGGACAAGTGAAAGGAAAGATGGGCCAGTGCGAGGCTGGGACTCGGGAAACCCTAGGTCAGTTCCCTGCTTCACCACCGACTTCCCATTTAATCTTGAGCAAATCACTGAGGCTATGTCTACGTTTGGCCCTAGGGGCGCGATTCCCTTCTCACATAGACATACTCCTGCTAGCTCTCCCTGAGTTAGTGCACTACACATAGTGGTGTAGCCGTGGGAGCGTGGAGAGCAGCAGCACAGGCCAGCTGCCCTGAGTTCAAACCTGCCTGGCGCCTGTGGGTACATACTCAGGACGGCTAGCCAGTGTGGCTGCCCACACTACTGTGGCTATGCTACTCTTTTTAGTGTACTGGCTCAATGAACGCTTGTGCAAATATGTCCACGTGACCTAGGAATCACACCCCTACCTCCAAGAGTAGATGTGGTCTTAGTTTCTCTGTTCCTCAGTTTACCATCTGTAAAATGGGGATAACAGCACCACCCTACCTCACATGGGTGCTGTGAGGATAAACCCATTGAAGACTGAGAGTTGCCCACATACTATAGTAAATGGGGCCATGGATAGATGACGGGCTGTAAATCTTGCCCAAAACAGGCAAATTCCCATTCATGCAAATATTTTTCATGCCATGAGTGGTGCATTTAGCAATGTCCCGGTTATGCCTTCTGATTTCTGGGTATCACCACCCCATTCAATCTCTAAGGGTGCCGCTCTCCACACAGGAAGACAGCTGGTTTTGTTGAGTCCCTCACAGAGGAGACACACTATGCCTTCTCACAGAGACTTTGACTTTGTCGACACTGGAAACTGAACGACAAACGTTTTGTCATTCAGGGATGTGAAAAAAATACACACACACCCCAATGACAAGTTTTGCCAATGAAAGGCGCCGGTGTGAACAGCGCTTTGTCGGGAGGAGCGCTCTCCTGCCATCAATGCTAATGCCGCTCGTTGGGGGTGGAAGTATTTTGTCGGTGGGAGAGCTCTCTCCTGCCAACAACCAGCGGCTACACTGCCATGTCACTAAAAGTTGCATAGTCCAGACAAAGCCTTTATTTTTGCTCTTGGTGTTCTGTTTAATCTAAAACAAAAAAAGTCACTCAGAATGGAAGTCTAAGCTGGTTTTCCTTACGTATGGAGGAACAGAACAGTGGCTTTGAAAACAGCTGCACAGTCCCGTGGATACAGCCTCACAGCCGGACTCAGGGCTCAAGTTTTGGCTCAGTCAGTGATCTGCTGTATGTCATCATATAAATCATTTAATTCCTCTCTGTTTCCTCTCCCACCCTTTCTCTCTCCTCTCTATTTAGATTGGAAGTTCGTTGGGGCAGGGACTGTCTCTCACTGTATTTGTACAGCACCTAGCACTATGGGCCCTGGTCTCAGTTGGCACCTCTAGGAGCTACTGTTATATAAATCATAATAACAATCTTCTTGTCAACAATGCAAAGATGCTGGGGCGGGGGGAGGTGTGGAGGGAGGAAGCAGAGATGTTTAAAAACTAGTTCTGGTGCACCTCGCAAGCTGCTTTTACCAAAGTCCACATGGCGTTAGCCAGCTTGCCCTAATTTAAACTCAGCTAACAAAATATTGAAATCAGAAGCTGAAACTGAAGTACTCAATGGGACAAGTTTAACACAGTGGTAGAAACCAGGTTTACAAAAGTGTAGCGCTGTGATTTGAAGAGCTGAAATGTTGGGGGTGTCAGAGAAAGAAAGCCTATGATTTTCCCTCTCAGGCTTCCTCCTACAATCACCGCCTGCGTGTTCCTTTTTTCTATGCCCAGCTCAGCACAGTAATAAAGAGAGTGGCGGCAGGGTTTGGGCCTATTAAGCTGTGCTATTTCTAGGTATGCAATGGGAGATTCCCTTGCAATATTTGGAGCAAGTGAGGAGAATGACCAGGGGCCAGATTCTCAGCTGGTATAAACTGCCATAGTGCCACTGTCTTCAGTTTACATGTCTCCGGTGCCTGCAATGGAGCTGTGTTGATTTACCCCAGCTGAGGCTCCAGCCCCATATCTTTAAGAAAGAGCTTAGGATGGGCCTGACTCCTTACCAGTTGGTCTGTTCTCTGCACAGCTCTTCCTTTGGAGAGCCTAATGTACTCATGGCCATGATGGCCCAGTCTCGCAGTCCTGCAGGCAAAACACCCATTTTTCTCTATCAGCATCTACTAAAGTGTCTATTCTCAGAGGAGCCATTGGGAGCTTTGCTTGAGTAAAGAGGGCAGGATGAGGTGTAAGGGGTGAAACAGTCAGTCAGCAACGCTGGAAGGACAAGTAAAGAGCTGCTGCTGAGACCGTAGGCCGGCAGAGTAAACCTGACTAGTTGATATGAAATAGGAGAGGAAGGGAAATGGACATTAATTATGTATTGTTGTTAATAATTTGTATTGTGGTGGCATCTAGAGGCCAGGGTCCCATTGTGCCAGGCACTGTACAGACATAACAAAGAGACAGTCCTTGCTCCAAAAGGCTTGAGATCTCAGTGGAAGACTACAGGCAACAGGTAGTTAGACAGGGGCGCACCAGGCAGTGAGGTGATGGCCAGCCTGATGAGATGTGGTCCCAGCACCCAGGCTGCCTAGCCCCTGTCAAGTTTTTTCATAGGCATCGCAGCAGAGGAGGGTTTCAAAAAGGGGTTGGAAGGAGGCCCAATGAAGTGGCTTTAAGGATGTTTACAGGGAACTCCTCCCCTGCGTCAGGGGCAATCTGGGGGGGAAATGCAGTGGTGCTTGTTGGAAAAAATCTTGCAATCAAAGCTGGCGTTATTTGCAGAACAAAGGTGCCGAGGGGACAATATCCTATTGGCATAAAAGAGATGATAGGTTAGGGCTCAACTGTAGAAATGAAAACCTTTGAAAAACAGAAAGGGAGAATGACAAAGGAGAGATAATCCATAATGAATATAGCACGCGCGCGCACACACACACACACACATGCGCGCAAAAAGATGGGGGAATGACAACAAGAAACAAGGAGTGAAAAAAACAGAAGTAGAAGAAAGCAAAAGTGCCCAGTCTCCCCTTTTGAAACTCATTTGGATTCAGGTTTCATTACAAAGCCAGCCCAGGTTCACGAATGCAATAGCAGGACTCATTCATCTATCATTTAACAAGATTTATACCCATTCTCCGATGAGTATCCCCACTGGTTACACTGAGTTATTACTATTAATTACTGCACAGTTCCCAGAGGTGTACTGGCACTGCATAAGAGGCACAGAGAGACACAGCTCTTTCCCCATCCATTCGGAACATTTTTAATCACAAAGACTAGTCTTAGTGGAGAAAAGAAAGAGGGCTGCTTCCTGTCTCTCCCCACGAACCGGATTCCATAGCCCTCAAGCAAACCGCCTCCTTGGCTCAGCACAAAAAAAAAAAAAAAATCTGCCTCGCTAAGACAAAATATTTCATTTGCTCTCAACTAGAGAGCCCATGTGGGAAGCACTTTAAGCCTATTGTTCAAAAGTTTCAATAGCGGGGAAAAAAGTAGAAGAGGCCTGAACTGTCACACACAGTTTTCTATCTCCACTTTAGTAATTTTTCAGATCCACACAGTGTTCAAGAAAGAGACGATTCCTTTACAAAGAAACTCAGGCATTTACAGGCCACTTGTGTAAAAAAAAAAGATGCTCATCTTAATAGCTGCACAATAGATTTGAAAGGAAAAGGGTTTTCAACTTAATAACCTTTAACACTACCCGCTCACCTACCCCTCCCACCCTTGTGAGGAATTGTCAGGCAGAATTTGGCAATCCAGACTTGAAGTATGTCACCAGCTACCGAGCACCAGAACATCAGGATTCTTCAGCAGGCCAGTGGCGTGCATGGTAAGCGTGTTTTGTAATGAGCTGGAGTAAAGAGCTGCTGGAGGAAGCTGTTTGCAATGCACGTGTTTTATGGCTCTTACAAAACCCACGAACAATGATACATAGACGCAAAGGCCAGAAGGGACCACTGTGATCATCTAGTCTGACCTCCTCTATAACACAGGGCATAGGACTTCCCCAAAATAATTCCTCTCACCCCCCAACACCTAGTAACTTTTGAGTCGTAGTCCAGTGTCTGGCCCACAAGTCCCGGGATCAATTGTTGGCTTTACCACAGCTTCTCTGAAGACAATAGAAAGGCTGCAGTTGGTTTCAATGATCTCAAACCCTTAATCCCTCCGGGCTTTGGTTTCCCATCTGTAAACTGCAGATAACAGCATGGCAAACTCTCATGATTTTATTATAAGTCTCATGATATTTGGAGTTTTTCTTAAAGCCCCAGCACATGGAGTCAAGTGATTAAGCAAGAATCTTAGCTTTCAATTAAAAAATAAATAAAAGTAAGTTTCTAGCCATCATGGGTAGAAAAGCTTGAAAATATGAACCCCAAAGGCTCAAAAACCAGAGGGCAAATAAAAAGAATCCAACATTTATTATTTATCACATGATTTTTTTTTTCCTAAAAATTTTTCTTAAATGAGACAAAGTTACAATAAAATGTTAATGTACTACTTCATACACTACTTATTCAGGATCAGGTTAGTATTCAAAGTACCTGGCTAAAGTTTCTGGCTTGCTGGCTGGACAGACCTAAAAAGGGAGATCAAATTTTCAAATACCTATCCTCTTTTGGGGACTTGTCTTGTGAATGTACTTGCTATGAAAACTTTTCCCCTACAAGAACAGTCTGTATTTGACTACACCACAATTTCATAGGAGGAGGATCACATTTTTTCCAATAACATGCAATACAGAGTCTAGCTGCTAACAATAAAAAAGTTAATTTGCTCTTCTGTTTAAAATATAGATCCTTTATGACAGCATTAAGTAAGCAGGTCTGGGGAATCTCTAGGAAGCTGGCATTTTGTCATAATAATTTCCTCCCCAAACCATCTAATTCTTGGACACAACCACCACATGTGCAAGTATGTTCCCCTTTCCCTGCAACCCCCTCCAACAGAGCATGTCCCTACTAGCAAAAATATGATGGATCTTAACTGAAGTCAAAGGTCATCTATACAGTCATTTATAAACATTTTCTTTATGACCTACACAAATTGAAGATGTATATCCCCTTTCCATTATAGCAGCATTTCTCAAACCGGGGGTCCCAACACAAAAGACGGTCGCAAAGCTATTGTAGGGGGGTCATGGTATTGCCACCCTTACTTCTGCGCTACCTTCAGAGTTGGACAGCTGGAGGGCAATGGCTGCTGGCCAGGCGCCCAATTCTGAAGACAGCATCACCGCCAGTAGCAGTGCAGAAGTAAGAGTGGCATGTCATCACTTTTTGGGGGACTGTCACAGTCTGAAATATTTCCAAAGGGGGGCCCAGCAAAAAAAGTTGAGAACCCCTGTCATATGGAGACCCACTCATCCAGAACAATTTCTTTGTCCAAATTCCTTTCTCATCTTTTCATCCGTGTTGTTTTCTTATCAAGATCTTTTTCAGTCAAAACTGTATCTATCTTACAAATTAAACCTTTTGTTCCAAGAATGCTCCTGGGCTAACTCCTCCAGGGCGGTTAAAGGTCTAGAAAAAGTCACCTCATGTCCAGATTTCACAATCAAATTTTTGACTTATGAAGACTGAAAATAGGAGGCCTTTATAGTATTAGCTCCTGGTTTTTGGAGGCTCAACTTGAGCTTGACAATGGTATAACAATACCAACTTTTCCCCAGCTTTTTGTCTGTCTTTTCCGTTTAGACTGTGAATTCTTTGGGACAGGAAGTGGCTCTTACTATGGGGCACATAGTATTTGCACAACCAGGCTTGAGATTCTATTGAGGTCTCTACGCATTATTCACATAATAAATACAGTAAGAACCAGAGAGGCACTTTACCTTTCCCTTGAGGCCTGCCAGGCTGTAACTTTTGTTTACACTCTTGGCACGTAGGCCAAGTAAAGTGACAATTTTTTGCTGGCCAAAGAGTTCCTACTACATGTAAGTCTAACAAGAAAGAAATGTGCCAGCCCTAATCGCACAGGTTTAGGTCTTTATTCTACTGTCTCCTTGGTTAAACACATCTACGATTGACTCATATTGGCGCTAATCCCCGGTACAATTTGTATATTGGCGTTAGATGTGTATTAGGAAAAGGACAAACATTTGCTTAACAAAACAACATGGGGATAATAAAAATGACGAGAGAGTTGTAGCACACAGAACAATGCAGCAGGTGAGCTGCAGCTGCACCCGTCCTCCCCCCGCCCCCATACACCTTCCAGCAGAGCCTGCTGTGTTTGTTACACCTGCCGTGTATCTGCCATTTATTTGATCTCCATTTTGTAAGAGCAGCAACACATACCTCTTCAATCGCCTGGCCTGACATTGGAAAGGGAAGCGTCTGAGGTGTGGAGAGTTGGAAACAGGCTCACGCACCACAACGGGGCTCTGTCGAACTTGTCGGGTCAGGAGAGTACTTCTGTGAGGCTCCTACCCTGCTGAAGGTTTTAATTGTTTTGCCACCGCCTCTGTGATTAGCACTTGATGGAAATGGATCATGTGACTACTGCTCTCTCCTCTTTATGTAACGAATCAAAGGCGGGGCCTACATTTTTAGGAGATGTTATAGCACATAGCTATTAGCTTACTTCTCCAAGGCCTTTATTTTTTTGGCTGTTGTTTTAAATAGAGGAAAAGCGGTTTGACAGGTTAAACAGCTCACATTGTATCTATGCCCTTGGATGAACTTTACACAGAAGGCCCAGATTCTGCTGCATAAATCCTGAGTAAGTCCACACAAGCAGTTCTCTGAAAGATAGACTCTAGGTCAACCGGAAGTTACTGGGCCCAGTGCAGGAAGCACTGGGTGAGACACTAGGACCTGGAGTTATATAGCAGGCAGGGCCGGCCCTAGACCAAATGGCACCAGTCATATAAGACTGACTGGTGACGCCCCGCCCCTCATATACCCGCGAGGGCATGGTTGACAACATTCTAGGAGGTTTGAGGAAAATGTAGTTCTCAGAAAGTCTGGAAGGTTCCACAAGATTCTACAATGGTCCAGAACATTCTAGGAGGTTAGTGAAAAAATAAATCTACATACGGAATTCCTGAAACATTTTACTTCAGACATTCTGTTTTCCCTTTTGTCGCTAACAACAAAAACAGCGCCCCCAAGCCCCAGCACTCCACAAGCCCGGCAGTGCAGGCCTGGGTTGCCTGCCCCTAATTCTGGCCCTGACCGCAGGTCAGTCTAAATCTTGGGAATACATGAACAGCCAGACTGGATCAGAACCAAAGTCCATCTAGTTCATTGTCCTTTCTCCAACCGTGGCCAGTGCCAGATGCTTCAGAGTCTGGCACAAGAGCCCTGCAGTAGGTAGATATGTAATAACACTACTGTACAGCCAAAATGCTTCTGAAATAAATGTAGTCAAACTTTACTAATTCTGGGTTACTGAGAACGAAAATGATGCTTAAAATTGTTGATTGGCTCTAGTTTTCAAGATATGCTATTGGGTCAGTATATACGACCCTTGACTTGGGAATGGCGGAGGATAAGTGAGTTATAAAGGGAAGGGATCTCAATTTAAACCAGAAATGACTAAAATACATCTTTGACTGGATCTATGAATAAATCTATGACTGGGTTTGGACAGTACTTGCTTTTTAGGCAAAACAATGAATGATGCAATCTGAAGCTGGTATTGCGTCATACATGATATGAATTGTATCATGTTATTCCTAGAAGTCATGGATGATGCAATCATAACGAAGCTTACATCACTCCGCTGAACAAATTGCCCTATATCAGCTCTAGAAATCATTCAGTGTCGTGCTCTCTTATTTGTCAGTGTTTGATTTTGCAAAGGGACACATTTCTATTTAGCCAAAGTGAGCAGAGATGCCTCGTACTTGTGTGAACCAGGGCCGGCTTTAGACCGATTCAGCCGATTTGGCTGAATTGGGCCCCACGCCTAAGAGGGCCCCGCAGCTGTCCACCCCGCCCCCAGCTCACTTCCCCCTCCTCCCCTCCCCTGGACGCTCCGCCCCCTGTTCCTCCCCGGCCCCTGCTTCCCGCGAATCAGATGTTCGCGGGAAGTCTGAAAAGAAGCAGGGGCAGGCGGCGGCAGCAACAGGTAAGCTGGGGGGGGGCGCGAGGAGGGCTCCTGGGAGGCGCGGCGCGGCCCAGTCCGGCCCTGGCCCCGGCCCCAGCGGCTCTGGCTCCAGCCCGGCACGGGCCCCGGGGCACCGGCCCCGGCCGAGCGCGCCAACCTGGCCCCACGGCTCCGGCCCGGCCCTGGCGCCGGCCGAGCACCCCCGGCCCCGGCCCGAGCGGCTCCGGCCCCGGCCAAGTGGCTCTGGCTCTGGCTCCGGCCCGGCTCGGGCCCCGGGGCACCGGCTCGGGCCCCGGGGCACCAGCCCGGCCCTGGCCGAGCGTCTCTGGCTCCGTCCCGGCTCGGGCCCCGGGGCAGCGGCCCCAGTTCCGGCCGAGCGCCCCCAGCATGGCCCCACGGCTCCGGCCCGAGCCCAGCACCACCGGCCCCGGCTCGGGCCCCGGGGCGCCGGCCCGGCCCCGGCCTGAACACCTCAGGCCCCGGCCCCAGTGGCTCTGGCTCAGGCCCCGGGGCGCTGGCCCCGGCCCCAGCCGAGCGGTGCCGGCCGAGCACCCCCGGCCCGGCTCGGGCCCTGGGGCACTGGCCCGAGTGGCCCCGGCCTGAGCCCCTCTGGCCCTGGCGGCTCTGGCTCGGGCCCTGGGGCGCTGGCCCGAGCGGCCCCGGCCCGAGCCCCTCCGGCCCGGCCCCGGCCCCAGCGGCTCCAGCCCGGCCCCAAACCCCGCGACCCCAGCCCGAGCGGGGCCCGATTCCTGGCCGCTGGCAAGCCCCGCCCCCAGGAATTGGGCCCCACTCTTGCTAAGGCCGGCCCTGGTGTGAACAGTGCAGATAACTTCTGCTATGTTTGTGGTGAAGTGACTTTTGCATCACAAAGCGCAGAATAACCACTATGGTTAAGAAAGCCTATCACCTTTATTTTGGCTGCAAAATTGGAAATCAGGACAAGAGGTGGGCCCCACACATATGCTGCAACACTTATGCAACAAATCTTCACCAGTGGTTGATCAGGAAAAGGAAATCTATGCCTTTTGCAGTGCCAATGATTTGGAGAGAGCCAACAGATCATACCAGCAATTGTTACTTCTGCATGGTGACTCCAGTTGGGAAAGGTGTGTCAAAGAAGAAAAAGTGGACTGTGCATTATCCAAACATTCCATCAGCTATACGCCCAGTACCCCACGGAGAAGGACTGCCGGTTCCTGATGCACCAGAATCATTCTCACTTGAGTCAGACAAGGAAGTGGATGAAACTTCTGGTCCTGAACCATCAATGTCACAGGACCCACATTTTCTCCCATCCTCCTCCTCTGAACCACACCTCATAACACAAGGTGAACTGAATGACCTTGTCAGGGATTTGGCACTACCCAAGAGTAAGGCAGAGATGTTGGGCTCCAGACTACAGCAGTGGAATCTCCTGACAGGTGATGTTAGGGTTTCCATGTTCCATGACCGTCAAAAGGATCTTGTCCCATTCTTCTTCATGGAAGGTGATCTTGTAGCCTGCAACAACATTGATGGTGTGATGGCAGCCCTCAACATTGTTCACGATCCAGATGAGTGGAGACTGTTCACTGATTCATCCAAGACGAGTCTTAAAGCTGTTTTACTGCATAATGGCAATGTTTTGCCATCAATTCCAGTTGGTCATGCAGTCCATATGAAGGAAACCTATGACAACATGAAACAACTTTTGAGGTGCATAATGACCAACATCAGTGGCAGCTTTGTGGCGATTTGAAGGTTGTTGCTCTCTTGCTTGGTCTGCAGACTGGATACACAAAGTACTGCTGTTTTCTCTGTGAATGGGATAGTCGTGCAAGAGATTCCCACTACATCAAGAAAGATTGGCCACTCCGACAGTCATTGGAGCCTGGGAGGAAAAGTGTTCAGCATCCACCATTTGTTGAATCAAGGAAGATTTTGTTACCACCCTTACACATCAAGCTGGGTCTGATGAAGAACTTTGTCAAGGCCATTGACAAAACACAAGCAAGTGTTTTCAAGTACCACCGTGGAAAATTTCCAAGGTTAAGTGAAGCTAAGATAAAGGAAGGTGTCTTTGTTGGTCCTCAGATTCGTGAACTTCTTCGAGATGATGCATTTGACCATGCACTGCGTGGCAAGGAAAAGACGGCATGGAAAGCCTTCCAGTTAGTGGCAATAAATTTTCTCGGAAACAACAAGGCAGACAACTACAGGTTGTTGGTGGAAAACCTCCTCAAGACGTACAAAAGCCTTGGTTGCAACATGTCACTAAAGATACATTTTTTGCACTCTCATCTAGATTTTTTTCCACCGAACTGCGGAGCAGTGAGCGACGAGCACGGCGAGCGATTTCACCAGGACATTGCAACAATGGAGAAATGCTATCAGGGCAAATGGAGCCCATCAATGCTTGCAGACTATTGCTGGACAGTGACAAGAGATGCTCCATTTAATGAATACAGGAGACAAGCCAAGAAGCGCCAAGTAGACACTGAATAGGGCTAAACTATGTACATAATAGTTTTTTGCCTTTTGTTTCATAATAAATTTTATTTATATAACTCTTTTGCTGATTTTTAAAGTGTTACATAAACAGGACAGGTGAAATATTATCATGTAAAGCAACCATAAACACATGAAAAGACCTAGGTTTACAATTTATCATTAAAACTCTACTATCTACACAATATACATAGACATAAAATGTAAAAACTTAAATATCTTAGAAACAGTAGCCAATCAGTTGTTTTAATTGTCATATTTGAATTCAGCACATCAAAATACATAATAAATAGCACATTTTATCTCCGAAGCAGACGACTTCTAAAAAATTGTAGACCAGTGTAATATGCCCACTTCCCCACATAGAGATCAGGATGAGACCTAATAGTTGCTCAAGGTTTAATATCCCTTAAAATCAATGTTTTTTTACTGTCGTTAGTAACTTTGGATATTCCTGACATCCATGTAAATATCCATGATCATGGTGGCCTTCTAGCCTTAAAAATCTATGACTCTACACCTATGTATCTGAAGGCAGAATTTGACTCAGTTGGTGTAAATCCTCAGCTGGTGTAAATCAGTGTAACTCTACAGACTTTAATTGAGCTATGCCAATTTCCACTAGCTGAGGTGCTGCCCCACGGCCTCCTAGAGGTACCACCGGTCACTTTGCCTTCAAGGACACTGGATTCTGCACATACTATGCGCATGCTGAACTTTACTCCCATAGGTAGAGCCATTGGCTTCAAATGGGAATGCTCATATCAGTAAAACACAGCATGTGTATGGTGGATCAGGCCCTTGGAAGATAAGCCAATTCCATGCAAAATCTCTGGACTGTCTATCTAAAATAAACCTAGCAACATTGATATGCAAATTTACTAGCTCCGGCAAAATAAATCTAGCTATAAATTTACCATGATGATGAAAATAATGTAGGGGGGAAAGACATTTTACTCACCAGTTAACCTGATTGGCCCTTGATGAGTTCAGATTTAACCCACAGAAGTAAAGTAACCATGCATCTTTTTCCCCTTAGGGCCTGATGCAAAGCCCATTAAAGTCAATATGAATCTTTCCATTAACTGTCTGACTTTCTTTCCCCTGTCCCTACAGCACCATGAAAATTTAAGTCTGTGTCTCCTCACTTCCTTCCTCTTCATAAAATGTACCTAATAATCAGCCATCTGGTGTCCATGATGCCTGGAGTATTAGGGCATTTCCTTTATCCTAGGGAGGCTTGTTGGAGAAAAGATAAATGTGTTCTCGTCCCATCCCCACTGTGCCCTGATTAGGGTCTGGCTGTTTTTACTTTGCTTATCAGGATTTCTGTAGCAGCCGCAGGCTAGCAGTAAACAGTTTTGGTAGAGAGACTGATCCAGAAATAATGGGACTATTCATTAAAGAGACTTGCAGTCTTGGATTGCATCAGATTATGACATTCACTGACTTATTTATAATAACTTTTAATAGTAATAGCAAGAAAATAGGAGCGAGACACAGTCTGCAGATGGAGAGAGGTATTGAGAATGCTGTATATTGTGTATGATAAATGTGGATTCCCTCTTTTATGCTGGACCCAGGTTGAAAATGTTGCCCTCAATTAGGGTGACCAGATGTCCCGATTTTATAGGGACAGTCCCGATTTTTGGGTCTTTTTCTTATATAGGCTCCTATTACTCCCCACCCCCTGTCCCGATTTTTCACACTTGCTGTCTGGTCACCCTACCCTCAATGCCCGTCCACCTTAGGGACTAGAACACTTGCCTACTCCCTTGTAGGCTGTCTAGTGCCCAAGGCCCTGATCCTGCAATGTGCAACATGCTGCACCCACATAAAGCCCCATTCAAGTCCTGGGGTTCTGGCCAAGCTTTGCATGTCTGCTGGAATGTACAGGAGAGAGCCTGCAGTTTATCAGAGCGCTTCCCTTGGACCATGGGTGAAACAGAGACCCCCCCAAGACAGACTGAAATGGAAATAAAAGCTGTATGGAAAAAAAAGCAGCTTTCAGTTCTGCAGAAGAGATTCATGATGTTTTACCAGTGGCCCCAGCTCCTGGAGACAAGTGCCTGAGAATCTCAGCTTTCGTTTCATGGTTGCAGAGAAAAATTTGAAAGTAAATAAATAAATACCTAGCTCTTATCTAGCACTTTTCATCCGTAGATCTCAACGCATTTTACTATAAAGGTCAGAACCCCGGGCACAGAACCCCAAAAGCAATTAACAGGAACCAAAATTTAATATTTTTTTTAATTTCTTAGTTTTTTGCAGGGGGGGGAAATGGGGGGCTAACACAATTTTGGAGTGTTTGGGGTTGGCAGTACTAATTATCTGTTATTTCCATTGTGGTAGCACTCGGAAGCCCTGATCAGGATTGGGACATCTTTGTGCTAGGGGCTGTACTATATATTTATAAGAACATAAGCCCATCTAGCCCAGTAACCTGTTTCTAACAGTGACTAGTGCCATATGCTTCTGGTAGTTGGAGGTTTAGGAACTCAGGGAGCATGGGGCTACATCCTTGACCATCTCTGCTAATAGCCATTAATGAGACTATCCTTCAAGAACATATCTAATTCTTTTTTGAATCCAGTTATCTTTTGGCTTTCACAACATCCCATGGCAATGAATTCTACAGGGTGACTGTGTAGTGTATGTGAAGAAGTACTTCCTTTTGTTTTAAACCTGCTGCCTATTAATTTCATTGGTTGACCCGTAGTTATTATGTTATGTGAAGGGGTAAATAACACTTCCCTATTTGTTTTCTCTGTACCATTCATAATTTTATAGACCTCCCTCATATTGCCCCTTAGTTGTCTTTTCTAAGCTGAACAGTCCAAGTCTTTTTAACCTCTCCTTGTATGGAAGCTGTTCCATACCATTAATCATTTTTGTTGCCCTTCTCTGCAACTTTTCCAATTCTAATACTGTATATCTTTTTTGAGATGGTTTGACCAGAACTGCACACAGTATTCAAGGTGTGTGCATACCATGGATTTACATAGCAGCACTATGGTATTTTCCATTTTATTATCTATTCCTTTCCTAATGGTTCCTAACATTCTGTTAGTGGGCAGCAGACGTCAAAAAAACTAAGTGGATGTTTTCAGAGAACTATCCACAATGACTCCAAGATGTCTTTCCTGAGTAGTAATAACTAATTCAGACCCCATCTTTTTGTATGTATAACTGGGATTATATTTTCCAATGTGCATTACTTTGTACTTATTGACATTAAGTTTCATTGCTATTTTGCCACCCAATTTGTGAAGATCTCTTTAATCAGTTTTGGCTTTAACTGTTGAGTAATTTTGTATCATCTGCAAGCTTTGCCACCTTACTGTTCACTCCCTTTTCCAGATTATTTATGAATATGCTGAACAGCACAGTTCCCAGTACAGATCCTTGGGTGACCCCACTATTTACCTCTCTCCATTGTGAAAATTGACCATTTATTCCTATCCTTTGTTTCCTATCTTTTAACCAGTTAGTGATCCAGAGTTTATGATGTTTTCTAATTTTCCTCACTAAGATTTGATTTCCAATTTTGAAAGGATGCCTTTTTGCCCCATCCACCTCTTTTACTCTGCGGTTTAATCATGATGGCATTTTTGGGTCCTCTGCCTGTTTTTATTTTTAACTATTGTTTGGGGTTATATATTTATTTTAAGGTATTTCACCCTTGTAACTCTTCCTTATAATTTCTGTTTAACTAGTGTCCTTGTTTTTGTGTAGATCCCCTTTTTGAAGTTGGCTTAATCTGCAGCAAGGGAAATTTGGGTTAGATATTAGGGAAAATGTTCTAATCATAAGAATAGTTAAGCATTGTGGAGGTTTTTAAGAACAGGTTGGACAAACACCTGTCAGAGATGTCTACATATATGTGGTACTTCCTCAGCATTGGGGGCTGGACTAGATAATTTTTGAGGTCCCTTCCAGCCCCACATTTCTGATTCTACGTTTGGACTCTGGATTATGATGGTTGCATCCTTCTGTGTTTAAGCCACTTAGTGCAATCCATGAACTAAATGACTAGCACCATGAGGGCAAGATGCAAAGAGATGCGTACTCTGGAGTTGGTGTGGAACATCTAACACAGGCCTGCACAACATGCGGCTCAGGGGCCGCATGCGGCCCGCGTGGGCTCTTTGTGCGGCCCGCGGGGGGTGAGTAGGTGGGCTCACTGTGTGGCCCGCAGGGGAAGGAGGGTTTGTTTCTGTAGGGCGGGTGGCGCTGGGGGGGGGGGGGTGTTTCAGGGGGGGTGGGTGGCGCTGGGGGGGTTGTTTCTGTGGGTCAGGGGGTGTTGTGTTTCGGGGGGCTGCGCAGTGCTGGGGGGGGTTCAGCGGGGCCGGGGGGTTTCGGCCCTCAGCTGTTTTCTGTGGAGTAATATGGCCCTCGCCGCTTTACGAGTTGTGCAGGCCTGATCTAACACTTACTGTGAATGGAAACAGATTTGCTTCCTCTACACCTCTGTAAAGCGCAATCCTGCGAAGACTTAGGCATGTCTCATGTGATTCCCCTCTGAGACTACTCACAGAACATCAAGTTACACACACGCATCAGGGTTTGCAGGATAAGTGTCCAAGAGAACAATGAACTAATTGTTCTGAACCCTATTCAAGTCCAAAATGTTCAGCTTTTGTAAAAATAATTTTACAAAACCTAACAAGAGTAGAAAATATGATTATTATTACTACTACATTAGCACAATTTTGAATGTTTCTATAGTGCTTTGAAAATGTAACACGATCTAAATGCTGTTTATTCTGGATATCACCATTATTATCAGGACTTTTTAAAAAAGGTACTCGTTTATCTTGGCAGTCGGAATAAAGCCATGTACTGAAGATACCAGAAACAATTCCTTGACCAATCACATATTTCGGAAGCCAGGACTTGAACGCTGGTCACTATGTTCTAAATACACCAGCTGTTATGCCTTTCTGTACTAGACTGAAGAGCCCATTATCAAATATGTGCTCCCCACGATTACAGTCCAAATACTGACAACTCCCCCTTTAACCTTCTCTTTGTTAAGCTAAATAGATTGAGCTCCTTGAGTCCTAGGCCATGTCTACACTAGTGAGCTTATAGTAGCACAGCTGTATTGATGAAGCTGTGTCGCTGTAAGATTGCTCGTGTAGCCACGCTATGCTACCAGGAGAGAGCTCTCCCGTTGACATAATTAAACCACCCCAACAAGTGGCAGGGGCTCTGTTGGCAGGAGAGTCTGTCCACACCAGTGCTTCTGTTGGTGCAACTTATGTTGTTCAGAGAGGTAGGTGTTTTCACACCCCTGAGCAATGTAAGTTATACCGACAAAAGTGCTAGATTAGCTCTACCCTAAGGCATAGTTTCCAGTCTCTTGGCTCTTCTCTGAGCCCTCTCCAATTTATCAACATCCTTCCTGAATTGTGGTTAAATAACCTGCCCAGGGCTACATAGCAATTTAATAACAGAATCAGGGTTAGAAGGCAGGAGTTCCTGACTCCTGGTCTGTGACATCAGTTCTCGCTTTCTTTGACTTCTTGGTACTGTGTCTTGGTAGAATCAGGATGGGAACATCAGGACTGGCACAGATCCAGTCAGAGAGCAGAAATAGACCTGCAGTTATTTAAAAACGAAGTGAGCATCTTCGGGGAAATACACACATGCAAATGTGCATTATCGGGCACTGGGTGTCCGAGAACTGGTCACAGACCACAGTTTTTCAGCTCAAAGTCACAGGATAAATCACGCTCAGGGAGGAGGAACAGGGCCGGTTTCATTCATCTCAGCTGGGACTGGTTTCTTATTTGTGTTTTTAAAAAAAAGCACTAAGAAAACCACTGTGTTTTGTTTGGGGGAAAAGTAGTTTTATTCTCAGCCTTCCTAACAATCAGACACTGTGAGAAAGTTTGTTCTGTCCATGCCTGGTGACTCTTACTGGAATCCTGGCTCCTGTCAAACTCTCTGATAACAACACCCCAGTGTCATGAGGTAATACCAACACATCCTCTTCTAGCGAGCCAGGGCTGAATTCACTCCTGGTGTCACTCTGTTGACTTCAGTGGAATGATATTCGGCATGAAATAGACCCTGAGTAGCCAGTCCTACAATAGCTTCCCCATTTCCTTCCTTCCTTGTTTTTTCTGTTTAATCTTTTCACTGCTGGTACTTCCCCAACACTCTACAAGGGTTGTCATCTCTCGTAATTTCATAATGAGTCTTGTGATATTTGGTGCATTTCTTAAAGCCCCAACGGCAGGAGTCATGTGAGTTGTGACAATCTCAGCTTTTTTTTTTTTTTTAAATTTGTTAGTTCATTTTTTAAGCAAGTTCCTACCCCTCATGGTTGTGAAGTAAAGCTTAAACATGTGACCTGAATGTACCCCAAGGTTCAAAAACCAGATGATAAATAAATAAATGGAAATATACCTAGATCTCATAGAGCAGGAAGGGACCCTGAAAGGTCATTGAGTCCAGCCCCCTGCCTTCACTAGGAGGACTAAGTACTGATTTTTGCCCCAGACCCCTAAGTGGCCCCTTTAAAGATTGAACTTACAACCTTGAGCTTAGTAGGCCAATGCTCAAATCACTGAGCTATCCCTCCCCACCAATAAAAAGTAGTATTGTTTTTTTTTTAAATCATTGCATGGTTTTGGGGCATCCTGATTCCTGAGCATGGGGGATTGGCAATACGGCTATGTATCTATCTACTTCCATCATGTAAGCATTGACCGCATTATGCTAAATCAGCCTAAACGCGAATTCAACTGGTCTCAGTGCCTCTACAGTGGAGATCTGCACTTATGTAAGTAGAGTGGTGTAAGGACCAATTTAGCTCTTCCAGTAGGCCAGGCCTGAGAATAGTGGTGCATTTTACAAGGCCCTGCGGGGACGCACACTACTGGCAGGTCCAGCCCTCAATCACTTACACACACCCCTCCACACTGCCTGGCTCTGTCACTTTTAAGGGTACTGAACCACCTGCCCAGTGACACATTTTACTCAATATCTGGAATGTACAGACTCCATGCAGCCCCAGAAGGTTAGAAGGAACAAATCACATTACATTTGAGGAATAAGTCAAAATTCAACCCTAAGCTATTGTGGGAAAATTGTTGGATGGGGATGAGTGGGTGTACAAATCTCAGAAGCCACTGATTTCTTTTGTTACAGATAGTTGGAGAGACACGCGAGATGGTGTGCCAAATAGGTTAATAAACCATGCTGTGTAGCATTTCCATCATGCAGAAGGTGACAACTTGCTGTTTATTTCTTGCTCTGATGGGTTCCCTTCCTCCCACCCCTCCACTTTCTCTTGTGGAGCTGATTATGGTGGGAGGGGAGGGAAGGGGGATGCTGGCATGAAGCTGCATGTTGTGTTTCTTTCCCATGGGAAAGTTGAATTAGATAAAAATTGAAGACAGTGCCCTTAAATCAACAAATTCAACTTGGGAAGTTTTCTTCCTGCTCTAGCAAGAATAGGTTGCTACGCCCTGGAGGGTTTAGGGAGACATTCTGAAAACTTTTTTTTTTTTTTTTGGTGGCAAAATATCAAATGCTCTAGGACTGCATTAAGTCCATTTCTGCAGCTCAGAGTTTGCTGGGAGTGCGGGTTCCTGTTACTTTTGCTACAGGTTTGTGTGATCAATGGTTCAGGAATAACTAGAGGCTCATCTTTCCTCATCTTGAAGCGCAGTCACTGGGACAATCTGGGTTCAGTTCTGGTTTCCTGTGGGAGCCCGGGATCTCTCACGTGTGTCAGAGGGATAATGCTTCCTTTGTTTTGTCCATTTAAATGGTCCCTTTGGGCAGGGACTGTCTCAGCAGTGCTTAATTTATGGCAGGGCTTGCCAGGCCCGAGCCCCGACACCTCTGGGGCTTGGCTGCCTTAGTTATGAAAGTAAAAAAATGGCTTGAGCCCCAGCACCTCTTTCCTTGCAATTTAAAGACTGTGTCTCACTATGTGTATGTGCAGGGCCTAGCCCCATGGAGCCCTGAACTTGGCTGAGGTCTACTATATAAAGAATAACTGGACATCAGGACTCTATCCCTAGCATTGTTGCTGACACAAGACCAGGCGTTGCCTCCCCCCCACCCATAATTTCCCACTGTTGTGACTCCATGGTGATTGTGTCCCTAAGGCCTAGCCTGAGCTGAATTAGACAATAGTTGTGAAAATGCCAGCAGGCTCTCAACACTAGCATTGCCACCATTGCCTTTACCAGTAGAGGGGGACCTGTGATAGCAAAGGTGGGAAATCTTAGGGATAGGCTAGTGTAGACGAGGCCTGAACACAACCTTGAACAAATCACTCCTCGGTGCCTTTATTTACCCAACGGTGTAATACTCTATGATGGTGTGTGCGCCCCACACTGGCCCTGCCAGAGCTGAATTAGGCCAGGTGGGCCCAATCAGCTAATTAGGCTGGAGGCAACTAATTAGAGAGACGTTCACCTGTGAGGGACAGGCAGGGCTTCAACAAAAGACTGGCAACTGGAAGCAGGGGAGGCTGCAGGGAAGGACTCGGCCATCCTTTCTTGGGAGAAGGGAGGGAGCATTTGGAGACTGCAGAGATGAGTTGCCTCAAGTTACTCCCTGGGAGGGAGGAGGGAGTGAAGAGACAGACAAACCCAGAGGAGTGGGGAGGGCCAGGAGGCATGGATGTGGCTCAGAGAGAGGCAGAAAGGTGCTGGGAAAGGACCTTGGTTGTGGCTGTTATGTAGAGTGTCCCTGAGGTGGAACCCAGAGTAGAGGGCGGACCCAGGTTCCCCTGCCAGCCACTTGGGGAGTGGCCCTGTGAGGCAGTGAAGCAGAAGACTGCCTGAGATTACGGGAGAGCAGGAACTTTGATATATCCCCTCCCACCACCAAAGGGAAAACCACAAGTGACCTGGCCAGAGGGCTGAGTCACAAAGAGGACAGCTGTGGTGCCTGAGAGCGAGAGAGCAGGCTGCAGAGGAGAAACGGACAGTCTGTAAACTGCTGGAAGGGGTGTTGGCCGCACGGAGCTAATCCCCAGAACCGCCAGGAGGTGGCGCCATTCAGTGGTGAGTAGAGCAACGTGTTACAGGTGGTGGAGAATGCAGGCATTGCAGGACGGTAACGTCTGATACAAGGGCTCGGTGATGCACTGTGCCTGACAGGAACCCCAAGGTGAGGGGCAGAGAGAAACTGTAAGGTGGTTGTACTCCATGGCATGGGACCATGACAGAGAAAAGAACCCCTAAGGGAAGGTGAAAACGGAAACACCCACAGTACAGACTTTCTTTGCTGAGGAAAGTTGAACCCGACTAGGGTGGATGCCAGAATTGCTGCTCCCACAGAAGGGAGCTCAGAAGCAACAGTGGCAGGCCCATGCTACGTGGGGACAGATATGAGAACCACCAGAGATGGTGGGAAGCAGTCTTGGAAATACACTTCAATCTGGTGTGGGTAGCTGGCCAACAGCAGCAACTCGACAGAATACTGCAGGAAAGAAGCAGGAGTCATCGTAAGGGCCAGGAATGGAAAAGGCGCTCTGGGACCAGAAGGCCAGAGGCCCAACCCCAAAGGTGTTAGGGCTGTAGGAGGCGGGAGTGACCTGAAGAGGGAGTGACCCTATTTAGAGGGAAGCAAAGAGCCTTACCAGGAGGCAAGGGCCCAGACAGCCCCAGCCAATACGCGATTCAGTTGGAGGAGGACCTACTTTTGGTGCAGAGAAAAGAGCCATACAAAAAGGCATTGCCCCCCACAAGGAAAAGGGCAAAGGTCTGGAGCAACAGAGAAAAGAAGAGACAGTGGCCCTTAAGGAACCTGTAAGAATGGTGGAGAAGCCCAAGAGGCAGGTAACATAGGTAGTAGTCTTGAGTGGGAGGGTGTGTTATAGGGTGTGGTCCCCCACACTGGTCCTGCAAGAGCTGAATTAGGCCAGGTGGGCCCAATCAGCTAATTAGAGAGACGCTCACCTGTGAGGGACAGGCAGAGCTTCTACAAAAGACTGGAAGCAGTGGGGGCTGCAGGAAGGTGTCTACAGTCCCTCCCTGGGAAAAGGGAAGTGTGTTGGGCTGGGGGTTTGGGGCTGCAAGAGATGAGTTGCCTAAAATTACTCCCTGGGAAGAGGGAGTGAAGAGACTGACAAACCCAGAGGAGTGGGGAGGGCCAGGAGGCAAGGACATCACGTGGCTCAGGGAAAGGCAGCAAGGTGCAGGGAATGGCTGTTACGTAGCAGGTCCCTGAGCAGGATCAGAGTAGAGCGTGAGCCCATGTTCCCCTGCCAGCCACTGCAGGAGGGGCACCGTGAGGCAGCAAAACAGAAGATTGCCTGAGATTGCGGGAGAGCAGGAACTAGATGTACTCCCTCCTCATCCCAAAGGGAAAACCAAAGCCAGAGGACTGAATCACAAGGAGAAGAGCTGTGGTTCCTGGGAGCAAGAGAGCAGACTTCAAAGGAGCCGCTGATGGGGTAAAACCGCTGGAAGGAGGCATTGGCCTGACAGAGCTAATCTCCAGAACCACCAGGAGGCAGCGCCATTCAGTGGTGAGGAGAGTGACCGGTTACACTCATGTCACTTTCTTTACCTCACCTAGCCGTGTCTATATCAGGGCTTACATCAGCTTAACGATGGGTACAGATGCCGCAGAGCTATGGCATTGTAGCTGTACTGTTGTACTAGCATAGATGCTTTCAACATCGACGGAAGGAGGGTTTCTGTTAATGTAGGTAATCCAGGTGTCGGAGAGGCAGGACCTAGGCCTACGGAAGAATTCTTCCATCGACATGACTGTCTATAGTAATGATTGTCAGCCTAACTGTTGCACAGGGTGTGAAATTCTTCACAGCTCTGAGTGACCTAAATTTTAGGTGTAGACCAGGCTTCGATGACTTCGGCGCTTAAGTCTCATGGAAAACCATTCTAAAAGTCATTTCTCCTAAATGCCTCAGTCAGTCACTTTTGAAAATGGGACTTAGGCTCCTAAGTCACTGAGGTACTTTTGACAATTTTTCCCAGAGTCCCTTGCTCTGAAGAGCTTCCAGTCTATACTAGTCAAGCATGGAACATGAAGGATAGTCGCTATTTACAATAGCTCCTAGGAACCTCAGATTGGGATCCTGCTGTGCTAGGCACTGTACAACCATATAGCATGAGACAGTCTCTGCTCCAGAGAATTTACAATCTAAATACACAAGCCAGGTAACAGGTGGGACAAAGACAGTATGATCACCCCCATACTATCAGAACTGAGTTTTGCCATCTGCAGAGAATTCACATTTCAAGACCCATCTGTTTCAATATCTGAAAACCACGACAAGTCAGCAGGAATGAACTCATTCTGTTCTGTTAGGCGCCTGGGTGCATTCCTATAATTGCATATTTCAGTGTTGTGAACTCCCTGTCTTCAGACAATGTGTTTTAGGTATCGGCTGAACCAAAGGTCAACCATTGCTAGAGAAATAAACAGGCTGCCTTACATAGTACAGCAATATGATTGGTGCTGGAAATCGCTTGTGCTGTGGGACACACATATCCTTGGTAACTGTAGTTCTCGTGGGCTGGTTAAAACACCTCAACCCCGAATCGTCAGTCATTCAGATGGTATGTTGTTTATATTTCAGTAATGCTTACAGGCCCTAACCAAGGTCAGGGCCCCATTACGCTAGGGTTGTACAAACGTATAGTAAGCCTTTGTGCACCAAATAGCTGGGAGTCTAAAGACAGCATATCAGTAGGAGATGTGCCTAATATCACCCTACCAACCAGCAGGAGTCCCAGGACTAGAACCCAGGCCTCTTGAACCCCCGTGCCATACCCATACCCCTGGATCAGTGTGTCGCATTACTTGGCTAATGTGGATCTGAAAATACTTTAAAAAAGTCAATAAGTAGCATTATCCCCACTTTCACAGATGGGGAAAACTGGCACATAGAGCGTTGGAGTGACTTGGCTGTGGTCACGCCGTGAATCAGTGGTAAGGCCAGAAACAAAAGCAGGTATATTGACTGCTTTTCTACCCTAGTCACTGAACCAGGATATCCTGGCTCTTAGATGCAACAATCTTTGTGGTATTCAGCTGCTTGAGAGAGAGCGAGAGAAGCCAGCGGTCTCATGCTCATGTGAACGGCCATGTCCCATGATCATTGGCTAATGGCAGCATTCAGGTGAGGGAAGAAGATTGTTGTGAGTCAAACAGAGTAAGAGGAGAATCCAGGTGACAGAAAATGTCTGTGATTATGGCTATTGCACAATAAAGTGGAAACTGGGGGAGCAGGTGTACAATGGCAATTTTTATCATTACTGTGGCATATGTAGCTGCACAACTATTCGGATTTTGTCTGGTGTACGACACTTTCAAATGTCGGAGGACTTGTTGATGCAAAGTTGTACCACCTTAACTACACTGATATTTTTAAAGCAGTACAACACCCCCTTCCCAGTGTGGGCACAATTTTATATCAGGATAGCTTATTCCGGTACTAGCTAAACTAGTGGAAGGCCCCGGTATAACTCTGGCCTCACTAGGGGTTGGGCCAATATAACTATATTGGTGGTGGAGAGGAAAACAAAAACCTGCAAAGTTATCCCAGCACCAAGACTGCATAGACCAGGAGTCTGTCTTTTGCACGGGCAGCTGCTATTTTGTGAGGCAGAGATGATGTACTGCATTGCAGAGATGTGCAAGTCGTGCTCTCAGGAGACCAACAAATGCTCCTTTTTTGTTCCTTTTCTTCATCTCAGATAAGGCATTCATGCTGAGCATGGACATAGAAACTTGTGAATAATGGAGAAGCATAGCCCTCACCAATCTCATTTCAATATGCATCTGTTGTACGGTACATGTTACTTAACATGAATTAGGTTAGCTTGTTAGCCGCTTCAGTGATACATTGAGAACTGATGAATACCTATAGATCAAAGATGCACTATAATAATAGGCAGTGGTCTTCTGCCATCACGCTGACCAATATTGATCATAGAATCGTAGGACTGAAAGGGACCTCGAGAGGTCCTCAAGGCCAGTCCCCTACATTCATGGCAGGATTGAGTATTATTTAGACCTTCCCTGACAGGTGTTTGTCCAACCTGCTCTTAAAAATCCCCAATGATGGAGATTCCACAACCTGCCTAGGAAATTTATTCCAGTGTTTAACCTCCCTGACAGTTAGGAAGCTTTTTCTAATGTCCAACCTAAACCGCCCTTGCTGCAATTTAAGCCCACTGCTTCTTGTCCTATCCTCAGAGGTTAAGGCGAACAATTTTTCTCTCTCCTCCTTGTAACCACCTTTTATGTACTTGAAAACTGTTATCATGTCCCCTCTGTTCTCTTCTCCAGACTAAATAAACCCAATTTTTGAATCTTCTCTCATAGGTTGTTGTGGTTTCTAGACCAGAGGTTCTCAATCTTTTTCTTTGAACCCCCACCCCCTACGCAGCATGCTATAAAAACTCCGTGGCCCACTTGTGCCACAAAAAATGTTTTTCCTGCATATCCAGTGGATCAAAAGACAGGGCCAATGTTAGGGGATAGCAAGCAGTGCAATTGTGCAAGGCCCCTGAAACCTGCTCACGCCTCCCCCCAGGGGCCTTGGACCCCTGGTTGAGAACCACTGTTCTGGACCTTTAATCATTTTTGTTGCTCTTCTGTGGACTTTCTCCAATTTATCCACATCTTTCCTAAAATGTGGCACCCAGAACTGGACACAATACTCCAGTTGAGGCCTAATCAGTGTGGAGTAGACCGGAAGAATTACTTCTCGTGTCTTGCTTACAATACTCCTGCTAATACATCCCAGAACAATGTTTGCTCTTTTTGCAACAGGGTTACACTGTTGACTTGTATTTAGCTTGCGATCCACTCTGACCCCCAGATCCCTTTCCGCAGTACTCCTTCCTAGGCAGTCATTTCCCATTGTGTACATGTGCAACTGATTGTTCCTTCCTAAGTGGAGTACTTTGCATTTGTCCTTATTGAATTTCATCCTATTTACTTCAGACTATTCTCTAGTTTGTCCTGACCACTTTGAATTTTAATCCTATCCTCCAAAGCACTTGCAACCCCTCCCAGCTTGGTATTGTCCACAAACTTTATAAGTGTACTCTCTATGCCATTATCTATATCATTGATGAAAATAGTGAACAGAACCGGACCCAGAACTGATCCCTGCAGATCCCCACATGATATACCCTTCTAGCTTGACTGTGAATCACTGATAACTACTCTCTGGGAACAGTTTTCCAACCAGTTATGTACCCACCTTATAGTAGCTCCACCTAGGCTTTATTTTCCCAGTTTGTTTGTGAGGTCATGCAAGACTGTATAAAAAGCCTTACTAAAATCAAGATATCACATCTACCACTACCCCCCATCCACAAGGATTGTTACCCTGTCAAAGAAAACTATTAGGTTGGTTTGACATGATGTGTTCTTGACAAATCCATGCTGTTATTTATCAACCTTATTATCTTCTAGGTGTTTGCAAATTGATTGCTTTATTATTTGCTCTGTTATCTTTCCAAGTCCTGAAGTTAAACTGACTGGTCTGTAATACCCTGGGTCGTCCTTATTTCCCTTTACATTGTCTCATTTTTTCCTTGTACTCCCCCATCTGTCTGTATCCATTTGTTGCCTTAGCTGTAATATGGGGCCTTTATCAGTGCCAGTCCAGTTTACCCCAGTGTGAAAAAAATCTTGACTGTAGACAAGGCCTACAACCACTTCACATTTTCAAAGCCCTTCAGAGAGAGGGCTGTATAGTCTAGTGGCTAGGACCCTGGGCAGGTAGTCAGGAAAGCTGAGTTCTGTGCCCAGCGGGGTGGTGTTGGGCAAGCTCGCTATATCTATCTAGAAAATAATTGTGTTCGGATAGTCTGTTACTTTGTGTTAATACAGTGCCTAGCGTAATGCATCTTCTGCTTATATTACAGGAGTTCCTAATTATAGTAATTTACAGTTAACTAATTAATTTTTCCCAATGACCCTCTGAAGTGGATAGATAATCAGATTTACCTATCCCCATTTTATTGGGGGAGAGAGAGAGAGAGAGAGAGATTACCCAGGGGATTTGCCCAAAACTACACACCAAACCAGTGGCAGAGTTTAGATTAGATGCCAGGTCTCCTAATCTCATGCTCTCACCCCTAAACCACATTGCCTTTCAACTCGGTTTATCAGCTGGGCAGCAGTTTTTGCTACGTGTACATGTTTTTCCTCCCATCTCTATAAAGCAAGCTAGTGAACCCTAGCTCTTAAAAGATCACTGAGTGCCGAGGATTCATTCTGTAGGGATGTTTTGTGCTGTGTTCGCTGAATCTGATTTGCACCTCTGCTCGGGAACTTATGACACAGTGGGCACCATTGCAAACAGTGTTTACCTCTCCAACTACTGTACCCGGTCTTCTCCGCATCACTGCTTACCTTGGAAGTTTAATTGGGCATTAAAGCTAATCAGTTACAGCTGGTTTTGTAAGCATTTAAGACCTTAATTCTCACCCTTTGCTGAGCTTTTGTTTTCCAAAGGTATATATACGGTGGGCTTCAAAACCTATTGTTTTCCAACATTTTTGTTCCACATTGGTGCTATGGGAGGTGCCCTTTGTGCCTGTGTATTTTTCTGCCTGTAGTTTGTTAAATTTAACTCAACAGGGCCTGTTGATCTATGAAAAGCTGTGAAAAAAAATCATTAAGAGGATGCAAAGTGGAGGCGACAGGCCACTTAGCTGGTGTGCTGGCTGTCTCACACAAGTAAGCTAGTGGTTACTTTAAAAAAAAGTAAGTTGTGGTAACGGGCTGGTAGCTGTGGCTTGAGCCCAAGAAATAGACACAGACAATCGGGTCTTTGTTACCCTTGGGAGAGGCAATCCCTCCATTTATGGACTATTTTATCATCCTTGTTTGTATTACTGTAATGTGTCCCAGCTGCAGTCATGGACCTTAAGCCCATGCCCCCACAGAGCTTACAACTGGAGAGGTCAGGGGCCCAGCCTACCTCTGTCAGGCTCCACCAGGGGGAATGGGGCATCGCAGGCTCACCTAGGCATAGCTAACTCGCTGAGTAACTGGGAGGCAGTTAATTAGGTAGGGAAGACTCTGGGCATGATAACAGGTTAAGGATGGCAGAGGGGGAGCGCCTGAGGAGAAAGGCAGCTGCCGGAGAGATGATCCCTCTGGCAGACTGGTGAGTGGCTGAGAAGCCAACGCTCCCGAGAGAGAAGCGGGGTGAGAGGCTAGAGAAGCCTCCAGAAGAGCAGAAGTTGGCAGTAGCAGGAAGGGACTGAGGAGGACTGATTCAGGTTGTTCCAAACAAGGGCCCTGAGCTGGAACCCAGTGGAGTGGGTGGGCCTGGGTTTCCCTACCTACACGAGCCAAGGACTTTGTAGAAGGCGGCTCTAAGCCCAGGAGATCTAGGACTGTCTAGACCCCACTAGAGCTGCAGAATTTCCAGCTCCCCGTTATAATGTAGCTGCAGGAAGCGGCGCGGGTGGCAGGGATGTGCTGGCTGCCACTTCCTGCAGCTCCCATTGGCCAGGAACGGCAAACGGCGACCACCGGTAGCTGTGAGCAGCCGTGCAAATGTAAACAAACTGTCTCGCAGCCTGCCAGCAGATTACCCTGATGCGCTGCGTGTGGCCCGCGGGCCACAGGTTGCCCACCATTGGTTTAGATCGTTTAAGGCAGTGGTTCTCAACCTTTCCAGACTATCGTACCCCTTTCAGGAGTCTGATTTGTCTTGTGTACCCCCAAGTTTCACCTCACTTAAAACCTATTTGCTTACAAAAGCAGACAAAAATACAAAAGTGTCACAGCACACTCGTAGTGAAAAATTGTTTATTTTCTCATTTTTACCATATAATTACAAAATAAATCAACTGGAATACATATTGTACTTACATTTCAGTATATAGTATAAAGTCCTCGTCTGTATGAAATTTTAGTTAGTACTGACTTCACTAGTGCTTTATATGTAGCCTGTTGTAAAACCAAGCAACTATCTACATGAGTTGATGTACCTCCTTGACGACCTCTGCATATCCCCAGGGGCATGTGTACCCCTGGTTGAGAACCACTGCTTTAAGGATCCTGTCTGCAAAAATGTACCAAATGTCAAACAGCCATGCGCACCCAATAGCTGAGCATGCCTCTTCAATTGCAGCACAAAGACCAGTTGAAGTAGAAATATTTTCCTTGAAGCCGATTTTGGTTAAACATGGACCTCACAGAGGAGTATTGGATTAAATTTCTGTTCACTGTGGCCTTGATCCAATGCCTAGTGAAGTTGATAGAAAGACTTTCTGAGGTGCTGCTTTTCTACAAGCCCTTAACCCACTCTGCCCCCCAATGTATGCAAAGAATCAACTAGTACAGTGGTTCTCAAACTCTTGTACTGGTGACCCCTTTCACATAGCAAGCCTCTATAGAACTATAAACACTTTTTATATATTTAACACCATTATAAATGCTGGAGGCAAAGCAGGGTTTGGGGTGGAGGCTGACAGCTTGCAACCCCCCCTGTAATAATCTCACGACCCCCTGAGGGGTCCCAACCCCCAGTTTGAGAACCCCTGAACTAGTAGGTCAGAAAGAAGTACAGATGTATCCATTGTACTAGAAGCAAGGAAAAGAAGCCAGGATTGTAAGAACTCAGCTGTTTTATGTGGCTGTTGCCATCCAGTTACCTGCTGGAGTAAGTGCTTGTCATAGGTTGGGAAAATGGCCTTCCATCCTCATTATATGAATTCTGACAGTCCAAAGGATTAATTGTCAATAAAGCAATTGAGGTGTGGGCTGCACAAATTAAGATGCAGAGCTAGAGAGATTAATCACGTGCTCTGCTCTGCTGCAACCAAACCTTGGGAAATTGATGAAAGCAAAGAAAATGCTATATTGTTCTGTCTGTTCCGAGCTCAGAAACTCTCATTGAGCAAGCGGAGACTAATTGCATTAGAAATTTTGTTGGCTTTAACTACATTGGTATACTTAAGGCAGCAAAAAAATCCCCATTGTGGATTCAGTTATATAGGCATAAGCTCAATCCAGTTTAAGAAGCAAAATAAGCTATGCTGATATATGGCATCTTTTTACATGCCTAACTGCATCCACACTAGGGCTTCTATCTAGATCAGAAAAAAAAATAAAATAAATAAAAATCAACCCCCTATCTGTCCAGTAGTTACTCTGTTTAACTTTTCTAATGCAGACTAGGACTAAGGGCAAACTTTTCAAAAGCGCCTACGTGACTTACCAGCCTAAGTCCCAGTATCAAAAGTCAGGCCAGGTCTACACTTAAAACTTTTGTCAGTCTAGTAATATTGACTATGGGTGTGGGATTTTTTTTTTTATACCAGCAAAAGACGTAGTGTAGGCAAGAGTGCATTTGCTAGCACAGCTTATTTCAGTTGGGAACGAATATAAACTAAGCTGCCCGAAGCACTCTTTTGCTGGTATGAGTTGTGTCTACACTAGGAAGGTTAGCCAATACAGCTATAATGGCAAACCTTTCCTAGAGTACGCTTCAGTCTTACTGAAAATGAGTGGGACACACAGGCTCTTAAATCTCTTTGGACAATTTTACCCCAGCTCAGTTGTTAGGCTGCTGTGAGCTTTTTGTGGGGGCTTTTGTTTATTGCTATTTTGAAATCTAAAGAAATAATAAATATGCACATTATGTCAGCCCTCCCACGCTCTGCTGCTGTTGCTATCGCTATGCCATTGAAACAAACTGTAAGCTCCTGTGGCGGGGTGACAACTCACCAGCGCAGCGCCTCCTGCTGGTCATCCTGGGAATTAGCTCTTCCATCCCAGAGCGCCCTCTGCGGGCTGGTGTCTCACCTGCCGCTGGCCCCAGTGTCCCTCCCAGACCCCAGTGCCCTTCTACATCAGGGTTCTGCCCCCAGCAGTAACCCACAATCTGGGTCTCCCCACCCAGGGGAACCCCCAACCCTCTATCCCCACCTTGCCTCAGTGGCTATTGCCAGTCACCATCTAGCCCCCGCTCACTGGGGCAGACTGCAGTCTGTAAACCACTCATCATCAGCAAGGGGGGGTTAGGACCAACTTCCTTTGCCTATCCCTGGGCTGCCCTTCTGCAGCCCCAGTACCCTCTTGGCCTTTTAGCAAGGCCTGCAGCCTGGGGTTTTACTAGGCTGGAGCTCCCCAGCTCCCTCTGCCCTTCCCCAGCACTGCTCTACCTCAGGTGGCTGTCTCAGCTCTCAAGCAGCAAAGTCCTTCTCCCTCAGAAGCGAGAGAGAGAGAGAGTCTCCTACAGCCTCTGGCCCTCAGCTCTTTTATAGGGCCAGCTGTGGCCTGATTGGGGCATGGCCCCAGCTGTGGCTGCTTCCCCCAATCAGCCCGGCTTTTCACCCCCGCAACCCTCCCCAGGGCTGCTTTTAAGCCCTTCAGGGCAGGAGCTCGCTCCAGCTCCTCAAAGCGTGATCCACACTGATGCCACTGGCAGGAACACGGAGCCAGTCTTCCTACAGGGAAACAAGGGCCAGAGACCATGTGCAGTAGCTTAAGCTTTATCTGCTCACTTGTAGGACTGTTAAGTGGTGCTACTGTACTAGATATACATACACAGACACCTTGAGGTGGCAAAATATCATGCAGCCGGCTACCCCGCCACATTGTTTGAATCTGCATCTTCTCCCAGCCTTCTTATGAGAGAAATAACATTGGCTGGTAAAAATTTGTTCATACTTATTATTAGGTTTGTAATGGCATCTCCCAACCGTCCCTGGAGAAGGCTAGTAATCCCCCTCCGCTCTTTCACAGCACAGTGGCACAGTCTCTGTTAAGTGGTACCACAACCCCCCAGCACAAAATCAGCATTGCCACATGGTTTCAGAACACGGTTCAGGGTACCCCCAAAACCACTCCCGGGCGTGAGACAATCCAGAGCTTGTGCTACACTGTTCCTCCCCCTCCAGTGTCTTTCAAGGGAGGAAAGAACTTGGCTCTGGGGCTGTTGAAAATTCTTGCTGATGCTCTAGTGCCCTCTACAGCCGGCTGAGCCGAGTGGGGTTTGGAGGGAAGGTTAATGGAGTGTGTGACTGGAGGCTACCCCTTCCAGAGGCAGGGCAATGCCTCTGCTGGGAGAGGAAGTGAGTCACTGATACAGTTGGTTGCAGGGCAGCATTGTGGGAGTGCGACTGCTCCCCAAACAGGAACTGCAGACAATTGCAGGAAATGAAAAAATTTAATCCTGTCAGAAGACAGTTATTTCATTAGAGTCATTTAACACGCTCCTGTTCCGGGTGGGCGAGGGCAGCCGCCTCTTTAAAGGAAAATTTATGGGGGTGGTGGTGGTGGGGGGGGCATATTTATCTCTTTATTGTGCTGCATGTCTTATTTTCTGGATTCCTTCTACCCCGTCTGTGCATGAATATCATTCACTCTAATTAAAGGTGCGGCCTTTGCATCTTTCCTGTGCTTCCATTAACCCATGCATAAAGTGGAGATAAAGGGCCCGAACTCAGTTATGCATATGTAAATCAAGAGTAACCCCCGTGACATCATTGGCGTCACGCTGGTGTACACGAGAGGCCCTTCCGAAGGTGCTTGCAGCTAATTGAAAGGGCTAAGTATTGTTTTTCCTATACAGAATGGTTACAGCATGGGCGGCAGCATCACAAGCTTCCCACACACGCTGCGTTGGCAATACCCCTCCAACCTGGCATAAAGAGGCCAGCTTTAGCGATAAGTTAATTCTCCACACTTCATGCAAGACAGAGCCACCATCAGACAGCTCGAAATGTTGAGCACTACCAACCCTGGCATGTATTTGGAGCCTGAGGCCTGGTCTACGCTAGAAAAGGAGGTCGCTTGAACTCTGTTAGTCAGCGGAGTGAAAAATCCACGCCCCTGAACTGCGTCGTTAAGCTGACCTCAGTCCCCGTGTAGGCAGCACGAGTTCAGGAAGGTGGAGTACCTATGCCAATGGGAGAACCCCTCCCCTCACCATTGGTAGCATTTACACGGAAGCAATGACGCAGCTGTGCCGCTGCAGCGTTTTCAGTGCAGACGTGAGGGTCTCAGCCTCTGCCTACACTTAAAATGCTACAGCTGCAGTGGCGCTTCAGTGTAGACGTTCACGACAGTGTCGGGAGGGGTTCTCGCGTTGCTGATGTTAATCCACCTCCCCGAGAAGTGGTAGCTGGGGCGGTGGAAGAATTCTTCCGTCGGCCTTGCGCTGGCTACGCTGGTTAGGTGGACTTATCTACCCCTGAGTGATGTAGCTGGGTCAATCTAACTTTTCAGTGTAGCCCAGCTCTCGGATGGCCCTGTTACACCTGAGCCCTTATTGTCTGTATTTTCGCCAAGAAGTTAATTTTATTGTGGTAGCACCTAGAAGCCTCAGTCATGGACCGGGACCCCATTATGCTAGGCGCCGTACAAACACAGAACAAAGGGACAGTCCCTGCCCCAAAGAGCTTAGTAAGACAAGACTCCACCTGACACAAAAGATAGGGGGGAGCACACGGAAACAACACTGATCAGCATGCTAAGCAGGTATCTGAGCACACTAGCTGCACACCTGTTGCCAGCGTCTGTTTAGTCCTCAACATCATGTGGACGGTCCTACTATGGCCTCCAGCCCCGACCTCAGTTTCCCCCTCCAAGGGACATAGACTCATAGATTCTAAGGTCAGAAGGGACCATTATGATCATCTAGTCTGACCTCCCGCATGATGCGGGCCACAAAAGCTGACCCACCCACTCTGGAAGAATTCTCTCCCTTGACTCAGCTGTTGAAGTCCCCAAATCATGATTTAAAGACTTCAAATCGCTGAGAATCCTCCAGCAAGCGACCCCGGCCCCATGCTGTGGAGGAAGGCGAAAAACCTCCAGGGCCTCTGCCAATCTACCCTGGAGGAAAATTCCTTCCCGGCCCCAAATATGGCGATCAGCTGAACCCCGAGCATGCGGGGAAGATTCTCTAGCCAGACCCTCTGGAAAAAGTTCTCTGTAGTAACTTTTAATATCCCCTCATTGACCATTGTTACTAATTACCAGCGATGGCACGTTATTGACCTATTGACTAAAATCACTTTTTCCCGTCAAACCATAAACTTATCAAGCTTAATCTTAAAGCCATCTTCAATCACTCTCAAACCCTGTTGTCCATTCACAGCCCTTCTGAGGCCCTGGTTTATTAAATTAACAAATATTCAAAATAAAAGCTCTCGAGTCCCTCCATTCACCCTCTTATATGGTCATGCCCCGGTCTTTCCTGCCTGTTGTCTTACTTTCAAGTCCCAGGTTTCTCTGCTGGGGTCTTTTCCATGCTTTTCTCTAGTCTCCCTGAGCATCCCCCCTCTCTGCGGCTTCCTGCTGCTCTGCACAGGGGAATCAACTGATCCTTGCTCAGGTGTGCTCAGGTGTGCCTCCTCAATAACCAGGGCCAGCTACCTCCGGCCTCTAGCCTTTATGGGGCAAGCCAGCCTGCTCCATGGACATTAGAAACCAGGCTGAACTATATAAAACCCTAACCCTTCATGCCAAAGCAAAAGGCTGCATTGCCCCTCACCTTTCCCAGTTGTGGGGCGGTTCCTCTCTTCATCCACACTATGCAATAACAATCTTTTGGGGTTAGTCATTTTCTCCTCCTGCTGAACTATTTTTTCAGGTGGCCATTTCATTGTTTTTTCTCTTATCTATGGAAATCCCATGCGGTAACACGTTCTGTTTTGAAGCGCTTACTTTCATATTTTTCCCTCTTTATTTCCTGTTGTGGAAAAGCAAACTGATTTTTTGAAGCCTCTATTTTTAAATTGTTGCTCTTATACTCTTCTGCTGTCCTGCATGGCATGTTCTAAGAGCAATATTCCGCTTTCCCCAAAGGCTCAGCTGCCAATAAAAACTGACCTTGATGTCCATTGCGCATCCTTGCCTTCAGCTCTGGACACAGCTCTCCGCAAAGTCAGTTCTGGGGCATTAGAGCCGTTGATGGGAACTGTTCCTTAAGGACAGACATTGTAGAGGGATCAGAGGAAGAGAATTTCAGAACCTTCTGCCCCAGGTCAGTGTTTTGAAGTCACTTTAGGCTGGCAACCAGATGGAGGCTTCCTCCATAGCCAGTTGTGAAATGGGTTAATCTCAGATCCATTCCTAGTGGGCAGATGTCACTCTACAATCACAGCTGGCACCATTCTCAGAGAGGGGGACCAGGCTTCCTCTCATACCAGTTCTACTGCTGTCATTCCACTGGCTTCCTGAGTTACCCTGGATACTCATCTGTGGATTCTCAGGCCCCAGCTGAACAGGGAGACTCAAATACCCTCTCCCTGCCTGGTGGTGGCTGCCTGACAGAGGAAGATTGTATTACTGCTCTGTGTTCAAGGGTGCAAGTCCGACACCCGCTCACCCACCCTAAATCCAATGTGGTTACTCTAGGAATCTTTCCCTGTCCTGATGCTTCTGTTCATGCTCTGTCCCACTTCTTCAAATTATCAGTAGAGCCATAGGGACAGTGGAAATGGACAGGTCCTGCAGCCAAGGACAATGGTGAGGTAGGCTTAAATCAGCAAGAGAAAACAAAAAAGAGGGAGAGGCGTGATGGGAGGACAAAGGGTTCCAGCAGCCAGAGACCATAGGCTAAGCTGCATGGTGATGTTACCGTAATGGGGGCCATACAATTACCAAAGACAGACAGACACATTACTGCAAAAATAAATAAGGGGGAGGCTATCAAAGGCACAAAGTGTACAATCCAGTTCTTACTGGGTTTCAATGGGAGTTGGGTGCCTTGCCACCTTCTGTGCCTTTGAAAATCTCCCCCTCCCTACATACCACTCTAGTACATCTGATATTCCTGTCCCTTTACTAATTTTAACCTCCCCGCTCCACTGAAAGGGTTAATGACTGCCCCTGGAATGCCATGTGGCTGCGAAAGGCCAGCCAGTGCTCATGTGTAGAGTCACTGCACTATTTCCCCCCTCAGGCCAGCAGGGCCATGGTTACTACCCACAGCTGGTTTTTGCCCCCTTCTAACCTTGCTAAATGGGTTTTTGTTTAAATGTGGGTGGGACATCTGATGCTGTGACGGCTGTTCACGGTTCCCCTTATGCCTGGCATGCCCTTCGTGATCCTGGGCTCCAAGCATTCATGTTCCTTCTCAAAACCCGCATCCTCAAGAGGCTCTACAAGATAAATGATGGGCCTGCTGGCATAAGCCAATGTGGCTCCCTCCTCTGAGGATCCGGCCCTGGGTCCATTTGTGAATATTGCAGTTAACAATTAAACAAAGTGTAACACGTATGCCACCAATCTCCCATGTGACTCCATCTCACACCCTCCTTCCCCAGGCTGTCCTCTCCTTTTGTTCTTGTCTTACCAGGTCCTCATGGTAGCAATTTCATCTTCATCTGTTTTGCCAAGAGCTGTCCCCATGCCGGCTGCCACATAAGAAATAAATAATCATCCGCATAATCCCATAATATCCTTGCATTTTATGGCTGCTGGATTTATAAGCCTTGCAGCAGTACCGCCTGGTGCTGGTGACCTATGACATCTCACAAGCACAGCTATGCTGGCCTAGCACAGTACTGGAATTGGGAGACCACCAAGGAACACAAGGGTTGAGAGGATGTGGTGCTGGTGATTCAGTATGTGGTGATCTTCTCTCTCCCATGGTGTTATGGGTGCCCTATGCTGCTAGAGGTCATCAGCTAGCTTCTGATCCCAACTGACTTCACTCTGGATATACATCAGATCAGAATCCTGCCTGTCGTCCTTCAGATCAGAGTGAAAAAAAGACCATTCATAGTTGTTGAAGATCTCATGGTATTTTTTTTTTTTGGTAGGAGCAGGGATCTTTACCCCATTGTCCTCACCAAATTCCAACCACCTTGTCACTGAGAAATTTTTCAAGTTGTGGTATAACACCCAAGTCTAGGGTGACCAGACAGCAAGTGTGAAAAATCAGGACGGGGGTGGGGGGTAATAGGCACCTATATAAGACAAAGCCCCAAATATCAGGACTGTCCCTATAAAATCGAGACATCTGGTCACCCTACCTAATTCCCAATGTGCTCCACAAGAGTAGCAAAAATTCTATTCCTGGAACTGCTGCTATGAAGTTATTCTGATGGCAGAAATAGTACTGGTGCCTGCAACACTAAATAAGTTAGGAATCTACTTATGTGGCCTCCATCATCACAGTATCTCCGCCCCTCAACAGTGAATTGTTCCCAGCTCTTGCAGTTTTATTATCAGTCTTGTGATATTTAGTGTTTTACTTTAAAACCCAGCTGCTGGAGTCAGGTGATTGTGAGAGAATCCCAGCTTTCATTTAAAAAACAAAAGTACATTTCCAGCTTTCATGATTGCAGGCGGGGAAAAGCTTGAATATGTGACTAGAAAAGGCTAAAAAACAGACAGCAAATAAAAATAAACCCATTTTTTTATTTTAAAAATCTCATTATTTTTAAGACAAACTTATGCTATGTTGGGGCTTGACTAATGATTTTTGAATGTGTGGAATTGGCATCCCTGTGTAAGGTAGTAGAGCATTATTTCCAGTAGAAACTGAGGCACTGAGAAATTAAATGACTTGTCCAACATGGATGCAGAGCTGGAAACTTAATCCAACTTTCTGTCTGTGACGGATTGGACCCCCCGTCCAAGATGCCACCTGATGTGCCGGGGTCACCAAGCCTGCCCGTTCCACCAACCTGGGCTTCCTTACCCTGTCCTGCTGTGCCAGGCCCTCAAGCCTTCTTTAGCGCACGCACGCACACACACATACACACATGTGTGTGTGTAAAGCCACACCCAGCTGCAGACAGACTGAAGTCGACTCTGAGATTCACCCACTGCTCATGTGCACACCCCCTTTGGGGAGTAAACCCAAAATAATATCGTCTTGCGCTGTATAGAAAAGTCTGCACAGCACAAGTTCATAAATATCACCCTCTCCCTCAATGTGGAGAAAGATATGCACAGCTTCTTCCCGCCCTCCCCTTCCCCCCGCCCAAGATATGAACTGCACAAACTGGGTGATGTTATAAACAAAAAATAAGTTTATTACCTACAAAAGGTAAATTTTAAGTGATAAGGGATAGCAAACAGAACAAAGCACATTACTAAGCAAATAAAACAAAACACGCATACTAAGTTCAAGATCTTAAAGAAACTGGTTACAAGTAGTAATTTCTCACCCTAAATGTTGATTTTGAGCAGGTTGCAGGAAATCTTGAAGGTTAGCTACCCTGCTTGCAGCTTAAATCTTCAGGTATCTTATCCACAGACCAGATCCCTTTTCCAGCCTGGGTTCAGTACTCCTCCCCTTTCCCTTTGTCCTTATTTCTTAGGTGTTTCCAGCAGTCATTCTGGGTGGGGATTCTGTGAAGAGCAACCCAAGATCAACTTAGTTCCCAGCCTTAAATAGAATTTACATAAGGCCCCAGTCTTGACCGCCCCCTCCTTTTAGTGGAAAATAACTAGAAGTCCAAGTTGGTGTTTAGTATCAGGTGACATCATCACCTGACCTTGTAGTGTCAAAGCAGCATCCCAGGAAACTTCTCAGGAAGGAATAAGATTATCATTTTCAAAGTTCTATTGTTCTCCTTAATGGCTTATCCAGGCTTTTTGCCTACAGTCTGGTGGGCATTATCCAGGTGAAAACACAGTTGTAACAGTTACATAGTTAATATTCCTAATTCCATATACAGAAATGATCCCTGCATACAAATTGGATAATCACGTTCAGTAAGTTATAATCTTTCCAATGATCTCTTACAAAACCTATCTTGCATAAAATATATCATAGTTATGCCATATTCATATCAAACATATTTCCATAAAGAATATGGAGTGTAACGTCACACCGTCCTCTCACTCTTGTGTCCTAAATATAAGATCGACATTATGATCTTGAGCAAATTCTCAGTGCAGCGCAGGGAAAGATGTTATCTGAAAGGTTCAAAGCAGGGATAGTGAACAAGGCAGAGTAAAAAAATGAGCAGAAATTGCAACAATTCTCCCACTCCCACCTCCCTTCCAATTCTTTAACAAAATGTTCTCGGTTTGTGAAACTGGAACAAACTTGTTACAAAGTTCGAAGGTTATAAATTGCCGTGTGTGTGTGTGTGTGTGTGTGTGTGTGAGAGAGAGAGAGAGAGAGAGAGAGAGAGAGAATGAGAAAGTGAACGCATGCATTCGTCCCCAAAACTTGATTTTAAAAAGTGATTTCTGAATGCCTGCTTGAAGGACAGAGTTTCCCTTCTTAGGCCAGAGGCCAGATTGTTCATTCCCAGAAGTGATTCAAACAAGCGGTTTTGATCGGGGCCCTTCTGTCACATTCCAACAATAGGGATCTTCCACTAAAGCTGTGCTAAACAACAGCGTGATTGTTTGCAGGCCCAGGAAAATATCATTGGCAGATGTCAAATTCTCTGCAACTCTAAGAGAAGACGGTCTGGAGAAATTCCAATGGCCAGAGACTCTCCGGTCATTCTCAGGCCAGCATAGTGCTCCCATGAGTCACCAGCTGGACAAAGAGCATCAGTCAGAGCCAGAGAGCTGGGTATAATGCATATTTTCTCCTGCCTCCCCCAAATTCCCATAAACAGCAGACCACATGGGGCTTAATTCAACCGGGGGGGGGGGGGGGGGGGGGGGGGGAGCTATGGAGATTGGGAGGGATAGCTCAGTGGTTTGAGCATTGGCCTGTTAAACCCAGGGTTGTGAGTTCAATCCTTGAAGGGGCCATTTAGGGAACTGGGGTAAAAATCTGTCTGGGGATTGGTCCTGCTCTGAGCAGGGGGTTGGACTAGATGACCTCCTGAGGTCCCTTCCAACGCTGATGTTCTATGATCTGGGAAAGAACTGGAGTCTTACAATAATGGTACACCTGCCAGTGTCTGGGCTGTGATCCCTCCACAGGTAGCAAAATCCCACCCAGACTGATGTCTGTCGCTAAAGCAAACAAATCATATTTGCAGCTGGACTCTGCAAGAGTCCCACCTCCAGCCACAGTGGCTGGCTTAAGAGACCAACGTAAACAAGCCCTGGAGGTTTTATCACTGCATCTGTCCTATGAGAATTGCCAATGTTTGCTCACCCTGGGGTTATATTTTTGGCAGTCTTCCCAGCAACTCCCCCAGCTGTAGACCAAGTGGCGCTCTTGACTTTTTTTCCTCTGTCATCATGTGATTTGCTATGTTGGGAGAACTATCTGGGTGTGTAGGATAGAGTGGTTGCATTGGTTTCCATAGAAGAGGATCCTTCTATTTTAATCATGTGAGCGTGATGGCATATTGCCACCACTAGAGAGCACTGCTGACACAGGCAAGCTTCTGCCCTGCTAGAGGAAATATTTGTAGTGTCTTATAGTGTGGTTGGGCCCAGGATATTAGAGAGAGAAGTGGGGGGAGATAATATCTTTTATTGGACCAACTTCTGTTGGTGAAAGAGACAAGTTTCCAACTACATCTTCAGGTCTAGAGGGACGCTAGTCTTACAAACAGTTCAGAACAGATCTGCAACCAACCAACTTCTTTTAATTTTTTGCCAGAATATGCAAAAAACATTCCCAGCCTCTCGGTGCAGTTAAATGAAGCGTGGCAGAGGCAAGCAGTAAAAGCAGAACCTCCCTGAAATTACACACAGCAGCAGAAATAGTTTTCAGTATTGCCAACCTAAGTGATCAAAAGTCAGGAGTCAAGGCCCCCCCCCACCCCCAAAAAATCCTGAGAGCTTAACAAGAGTACATTTTGAGCCCTTTTAATTTGCTTTCTGGAATTGAAGCCTTTAGGGATCATGTTTTCAAGCTTTTCTTTACAACCATGAAGGCCAGACATTTTTTGGAGGGAGTGGGGGGTAAGGAAAGCGACGATTCTCCCCAGATCACTTGATTCCAGGATCTGGAGTTTAAAAAACACCAAATATGGCAAGATGTGATGAAAAAGTGGGGAAGATTAAATCTAACTCAACAGGATATCTGCAGCAGGCTGGGTAAAAGATCCTGGGTTGTGCTATCTGAGCAACTCTTTGCCTGGCAGGGAGCCTATAACTTTTAGGCAGCCAGGTACAGGTCCCTGAGTGCGCCAGGGCATGCTGGCCATCGGCCAAGGCAAATGAACCCTGTGTGGCCAACTGGCCAAAGTATCCCACGTGGGCATTCTGGAAACCCTTCCCTACCACCGCTTCATTGTGTAGCAACCCTTGTGCCCCCGTCAGTTTTGCATCAAGCACCGAGCCTTCACCCCTGCTTTGTTTGTACAGCAGTAGACCAGTGATTTTGAATAACACAGACACACAGAGATACAGGCACCCCGCCCTCACAAGCATTCACATGCATTGGCAATGTTAACAGGCCAAAGGTCCCTTCCTTTGTTGTGTATGTGACACGGCAGCCAACCAGTTGCAAATCGCTCTGCCACTAATTTTTCCCCAGACCCGGAGCACCCATGGAGTCAGCGCCTATGGTTGGGATCCCATTTTCCTAATGGTCATTGTGCTGCCCAATTACTTCCTCAAATGCAGGATAACAGGGTGCTGTCCCTGTCCCCTCTTATAGGCCAGCAGACCTCAGAAATGCACCCCCACACAAAGCTTTTTCCCTCCTGCTGCTGTTCTCTTCTTGTTAAGGCCTGATCTCCGCTAGGAAATGAGGTTGCTCAGTCTATGTTGCTCAGGGGTGTGAAAAATCCACCCCCCTGAGCGAGGCAGTTAAACTGACCTAACCCCCAGTACAGTCGAGAGGAGAATTCTCCCAGTGAGCGAGCTACCGCCGCTCCGGGAGGTGGAGTCTCTACGCCAAACGGGAGAACCCCTCCCACTGGCGTAGGTAGCGTCTTCGCTGAAGCACTACAGCAGCTGCAGGCATTTTAAGTGTAGACAAGCCCTTAATCTCAGTCCTCCATCTGCACTTGGCTCAGGCTGGTCATTGTGAAGAAAACAATACTCAATTTACATTTCAGCAGATTAATAAGCAGCCCTGGCAGGAAACCAGTTTTTCCCCTCTGCTGGGGAGTAAAACCTTGATACAAACGATAAGGACGTATTTTCAGGGTAGAGACATAACCTTTTAAAGATGATCAGTGCATTCATTTCCCCACAATATTGATGACCAGCATGATCCTGGCTTTAATCTGAGATCTTACACGGCATGCTTTATGGATAAATACCATGAACACAAGGTGTTAGATGTAATGAGTTGGTCAGGCCTGATAGGAATTGCTGTTATAGAACCTAAAAAGAAGACAGGAGTACTTATGGCACCTTAGAGACTAACAAATTTATTAGAGCATAAGCTTTCGTGGACTACAGCCCACTTCTTCGGATTCATATGCATCCGAAGAAGTGGGCTGTAGTCCACGAAAGCTTATGCTCTAATAAATTTGTTAGTCTCTAAGGTGCCACAAGTACTCCTGTTCTTCTTTTTGCGGATACAGACTAACACGGCTGTTACTCTGAAACCTGTTATAGAACCGTGTACCCTTTGGCAGTTAGCACTGAGGGGTTTGTAGGGGTTCAGCAGCTCATTGAATTGGGATGGCAGCGCCTGGATTTCATTTTTCTGCGTGGGTGGGTGTCTAGTGCTGGAGTTGCCACTGCACTTGTAACATCCTAAAAGCCACCACCGCGCTTCACCATCTGAATGATAGCAACTGAAGGCACATGGGACACACACACACACGAGATCCAGTGTTGAAGAGGGAAATTAAACCCTGGGTGCTGGCTTTCTGGTAGGACAAGATGGGGGCAACATACCCTGGCAGCACAAGCAGATGAGTGGCTTTATTGTTAATAGAGAGAGTGAGATTCCCCTTGCACTGCTCAACACTTATACATTATTATTGGTTGTATACAGGAACATCGAGAGGCCTTAACCGAGATCAGGGCTTCATTTTGCTAGACACTGTACAAACAACCTCTTTCCCAAAGAGCTTAACAGTCTAAAATGGATGAAGGGTGAGAGTGGAAACAGAAGTAAAGAAACTTGCCAAAGGTCACATCAAGTCAGTAGCAGAGCTAGGAACAGAACCTAGCTTTCCCTGGCTCCCAGCCCAGTGTCCAATCCACCAGCTTAGATTACCTCTTTCTAACACTTCTGTGATGTTGAAAGTCTGTCAGCTAATGTTTGCTATTGGATGTGAATGGGGACAGATTGCTTTGAATTTATGACTGGGCAATTGTGTGTCTCACAGGGTAATTAATCCTCATATTTTGCTTGTATATAATCACACACCCCTCAGGCAGATAGTTTAGTCTTGTGACATGCCACATAAAGATCAAAGTTCTCACCAGACTAAACACTCTCCTGCTACTCTTATCTTTAGTGGACTTGGATTTGTTATTTTTCACTTCACACCACTGTGATGAAGCAACATTTCCTTTGGGTTCATTTCTTCAGCCATGCCCTCCAAAGAGCTAGTGACATGCATCCTTTTAGTGGTACCATCAAAACATGCACTGCAGGCTTGTCTACATGGGGAAGTTACATCAGTATAAGGCAAGGTGTGAATTTGTACCAATGTAGTTTTACCAGTATAACTTCTCCGACCCACATGTGGACACTGCTATTTTAGTATGAGAGTGCCTTGTTTGGGTTTAGCTTTGGAAGCAGTTAAACTAAACTGAAAAAAAGCCACTCATTCAGGAATAAGTGTCCAGATGGGAGTTATACCAGTATAATGGTAGTGGTTTAACTATATAACTAGGAGAATTGCCCATGCAGACAAGCCCTAAGACCCTGGTCCAGCAAAGCACATATCTTCAATAGGACAACTGACAGGTTCAAATTAATCTGGACCAAGGCCTTACAGTCTGATCCAAAACCGATTAAAGTCAATGAAAGTCTTTCTATTGGGGTTGGATCAGGGCCTGATTGCTGCAACCATTGTCCTCTTAGGCCAGGGGTCTGAAGTGGTGTGATCCCTGACAAACACAGCTGTGCTGAGAAAAGCCCCTAGTGTACACACAGCTATACCAGCAAAACTCTGGGGTCTCGAGGGGTTCTCATAATGCAAATAACGATAACATTAATATAAAAAGCACCAGAATGAGATTCATACATCCAAACAGAGCAGTAAGGAACATAGCATGTTTTGTTTTGCTTTGCAGTTCACCTTCAAAGGCATTTGTTTTCTTGCCTTGTCTGAGTCTGTCCTTGAGTCCTTTTTCCAGCTCATTTGCTGAATTAATACTTGGTGGTTTATCTGTTAGGATTCTGACACTTATGGACTAGAGGAAAAGGAAGGGGAAACTTTTCTTTGGCCACTTGACCATTTCTCTAACGAGCGGAGCCTCATCTGCGGTGAACTTTTGATCTAGATAATAAAAACACTCTTAGTGAGTCATGCTTTTAAATAAAAGAGCATCCATCCAAGCAGACTTTCAACCCTTTTGTTTCCAGGACACTGTCTGCTGAACCCACAATGCTCAGCTGAACAGAGTTTTTGGTGTGCAAAGTGGAATCTTCCTTGAGTTATTTCTGCATCTAACAATCTGGGAAGGTTATGGATGGGTGGAAGATAAGAAACAGAATCTGGGCGCTGTCAAGGCTGTTTTTCTTTAAATAATCTTTTGAGCATCTTTCCTTCACGGTTGTTTCTCATATGCCCTCCTTGAAAGCAGGAGCTTGTATCCTTATCCAGAGAGGGCCTGACTCTTCTATAGGCCCTGATCCATCATTGCTCTGCACCTTGTGTCATTCACACCAGTGCACAGTGAGCCTAAAGCACTATTCTTTATGATGAATCAAGCCCACCGTGTTTAAGGGCATGAGTCTGTGCATTCACTTCAGCAGGACTGAGGCTCTGTCTACACTACAGCTTATGTCAGCAAAACTTACGTCGTTCAGGGGTATGAATATTCTCCTGCCGCCGTAGCTTATACTGCTTGCGGCGGGGGTTTGTATGCCGACGGGAGAGCTCTCTTTCATCGGCGTAGAACATCTGCAGTGGCACAGCTGTACGTATAGACACATCCTTAGACCCACCGTGTCTACCCTAGGGTCTCTTTGTGGGTGTAGCTATACCATTACACTATACCAGCCAAGCGCTCCTAGGTGGATACGGCTTAAACTGGCAAAACTGTGCTTTTATCGGCATTACTTACAACAATACCAACAAAACCACAGCTTTGCCAATAGAGCTGTGACTCAGAAGGGACATTCCTGGCACAGAGAGGTTGTTCAGGGATCACACCTCTTGACACCCCTGACCAGCACAGCTATGCTGGCAGAGGTCCCTGGCCTAGACCTGACTTCACCCCTGGTAACAGGTACTGCATGGGTTCAGAAGGGGGCCGAACCCACAAATGGAGGTAGATTTTCACCATGAGCACAGCAGCGCATTGGGTGCATGGTGCATTGCTGAGCTCCTTTGAAATTCTAGCCCTAATCATCACACGGTGGGGGCTGAGCTCTGCTGAAAATCCATTCCGTTATTTTGGTGCACAAATGGGAGCTGAGCTTGTTAGGAAATCTGTCCTGAAAGTGTTTCCGGGACCCGGCTCTTATTTCCCCTTCCATTTTAAGCTTTTTCGTGCTAGGCTACTGGGGTTACGCATTTCCTTTGCAACCTGCACCAGCCCACACAAATGAAACTCATAGAAAACAGCTCAAAGAGTGTCTGCTTAAAACTAACAGCCATTCATAACTCCCCCTCTTATACTTGGCAGTTACAGAAGTTTCTAAGCACTGGCAATGCAATGCACTACGGAGGCCCTACGAATTCTCCTTGGCACCTCTTGACCCCATAAATGCTTGGGTGATTTTTAGGAACCTAATGTGCTGTCACTACGCAGTGGTTCTCAGCCTTTCCAGACTACTGTACTGTCTGATTTGTCTTGAGTACCCCCAAGTTTCAGGTGACTTAAAATCTCCTTGCTTACAACATCAAGCATAAAAATACAAATGTGTCACAGCACACTTACTGAAAAATTGCTGACTCTTATTTTTACCGTATACTGTAATTATAAACCAAATCAAATGGAATATAAATATTGTACTTACATGAGCTGAGGGGTGAAAACATTATCTACAGAGCTGTATAAACAAGTCATTGTCTGTGTGAAATTTTAGTTAGTACTGACTTTGCTAGTGCTTTTTCTATAGCCTGTTGTAAAACTAGGCAAATATCTAGATGGGTTGATGTACCCCCCTGGAAGATCTTGACATACTGTAGCACAGTGGTTCTCAACTGGGGGTACGCACATTCAGCAGGCTTGGGTCAATGCCACAATGCGATTAAGCACTGAACTTCCTTGGTTGTCGGTTAAAACTGGACCCGTACTGTAACTAACGGATGTGTGGTTGTGAATTTCCTCTTTTGTTTTAGATAACGTTGGGTTTAAAAAAAGGCAAAAAAAGCAGAGGGAGAGAACTCTTCTGTGGAGCAAACTGTGGCACTTAAATACACTGAGTGCCATGGCCTTTGTAAACATAGACCCTGATCTTTCAAACACTTACACATTTACTTTACTCACATGAAATCAGCGGAAGTACTAGCATATTGACAATTAAGTATATGTCTAGGTTTTTGCAGGAGCAAGGCCATAGTATTCACTCAAAAGACATTTACTGTAGGCACTTTTTAGAATGTGGGATCTTTGATCCAATGTATCTGTAATAGCTTTTTTCAAGCAGTTACAATCCTGTGGGTCAACAGAGATTTTGCCACACAGAGATCAAATGTGCATTTCTCACAAGTCACTATTCAAGGGGAAAGCTCATGCAATTCCTTCTCAAAGGAAGTGTTGGCAATGATTTTGTGTTCTTAAAGCCCCAGCTTGTGGAGTCATGTGATTATATTAGACTCTTGGCTTTCGTTCAAAAAGTTTCTAACCCTCACAGTTGTAGAGAAAAAGCTTGAAAACATGAAGCCTAAAGGCTCAAAAATCAGATAGCAGGATTTTTGAGCCAATCTTATGATTGGAGGGGAGGGAAGGGTTTCACTCATGATTTTTGAACTCTAAGGGTTGACAATAGGAAGTCATTGCATGTGCTGCCTTAGGGACAGATCCTCAACTGGTATAAATTGTCACAGTTCCAAATATGACAACTTATATCAGCTGAGGGTCTGTCCCCAGCCTCTTTCCAGTTTGGATCTTGAAAATAATATTTGAAAATACCCTTATTGCTCTTTCTCTGCAAACAGCCTGTTGACGGAGGGTTGTTAATAGCACAGCCAGCCTAGTGTTTGCACAAACACACAGGCTGATATGAGTAATCAGCTGGCTTTCATCTCCCCTCCTCCCATCCCCGCCCCCATGGTCTTTTTATTAGTTTAGTAACAATAAAAACCCTCACAGGGTTTTGGGGAATGTGTACATTCCCCACAATGGGCTCCCTTGCTGGAACCCTGCCTAGTAAAATTTCAGGAACAAACATTTTTTTCTCCAAAGGTCAGTTTTCATAAGGCCTTGATAATGGGAACCTTGACAGGCTGTTCATCATAGCAGTGTTACTCAGGGTGTGTGAGAGACAGACAGAACCAGAGGGCTAGAGCGGATCTCCTCTTTGCCTGCTCTAGGCTCTGTGCTTTGCTTGTAACCTTAGGGCCAAACTAATTATTCCCCTACATCCTCTTTGTGTTTTCTCCACCAGCTGTAAAGCTGGTGCAACCAGCCTCCTCCCAGGGAATTCCCCCACCATAGTAGGGTGTTCCCTAGGCTGGTGTAGAGCTGGTATAGCCAGATGTATTCCATCCCACTGCAGGAGCCCCTGGCAAAGGGGGCATTTTAGGAAAATGGGGAGTGGTCAGAGATCCCGTGTGGTCCTGCATTCCTGACTGCCACAACAGTCCTTAGGGGCCATAGGCAGGTAGGTGCAATTTAGAGCAGCTTTCAGGCTGCTCTAACCTGCACCCAAGGGCAAAACTCCTCCCTGTTGGCCCAGGATAGGGGAGGCTTAAATGCTGCAAAAAGCTACCTTTCCCTTCGAACGTCGGAGCCCCGAAGCTGAGCCTTCATGCAGGAATGAACTGGTAACGGAGGTCTTCACAAACACTAAAGAGTTGTTGGGCTTCACAACAGGCCTGTGGGGTAAAGAACTACTATTTCTTGAGTTTTTCAGCTGGGGAATCCGAGCGGTTAATTCTGTGGTAGAGCCAGAAATAGAATCCAGATCTCCTAATTTCTAGCCCTGTGCTGTAACCACAAGACCTTCCTTCTCTAGCTTTTGATGAGCTCCAGAAAATGCTTTTTTAAAAAAAAAAAAGAAAGAAAAAAACCCACCACCACCACCAACCACTTAGTGAGTTAGCTAACTCCCTCGTAATTGTGCCTGCAGTCATTTTTCATAAAATCCCATCATACAGAAAGGTCTTGATTTCATAGTTCACCTGTGCATTGGTAATTGTGTGTGTGTGTGGGGGGGAGGGGTTAAAGCATGTAGGAATTTAATCAGCACTCAGAATGAAGGAAGGGTGTTGGTTCTAACTGTGAAGTCCTGGGAAGGGCCTGGGCAAGATTGCAACCTGATTTTCAAACACAGCCTCCATTTTTCCTTTGTGCAACTTTGCACATGCATCAGTAGGTTTTGCCATACACACATTCAGCAATTCTATGCTTTGTGACTGCATGGCTTTTCACTTAGCTGAAGGGAAAACAAACAAACAAAAAGAAAAAAGAACAAAAGTCAATTCCTCATGAGAGAGCACAGTGTGTAGGTGTCTGCGTAACATGCTGCGTCTGAACTGGCCCCAGAATGGCAGCTCGCTCTTGGAGGCTCTTAGAAATATAAAATCGCAATACACAGAAAATAAAGTCATAGCAGTCTTATAGCCACATATGCCACACAATCACAGGCAGAAATTCATCCTAAGTACTCTTCCCCGCCCCCATATAAGGAATGAGGAATTGATAGGCAGCAGGAATTATAACTGAAAGGGACTGAAGTACTGAGTGGTGTCAGTTAAAGAAGCTGGGCTTAAAGAGAGAGGCCGCTAGCATTCCAGACTTCCTTTTGCAGTAGTAGGATAACACTCGCATCAGACAAACGAGTGTCTCTGTGTGTGTGTGTGTGTGCGCGTGCGCGTTGAGGGGCTCTTTGCAAGCCTTGTTAAAAATCAGTTTAACAATGCACTAAAACCCCCTTCCTTTGAAGAGTACAGAATGCAGTGGGTTGTCTTGATCAAAGCTTGATCTGGGGTTATTCTGGCATCAGCGGCTTTTCACTTCACACTGTCAGACTTGTGTGTAGTGGCTGACAGCAGGGGAAGCCCTGCCCAGTTCAGGCTGGCAAAGGACACGGTAAGGAGGATTTGAGTGCAAACTCTAGCAGAGAGCTGGTTCCAGGGCACTGATACTTATACTGCACTCTAAATACTAGAGATGGACCTGAGCCAGAATGTGCAGATCCAGATCTGCCCTTCCCCAGAACTTGTGGAAACCGGACCCTGGGGTTCTGGTTCAGGTCCTGCTCTGCAATGGTTTCTAGTCCCTTTCATTGGTGTTTTACAAACACTAATTCAGACTCACAATAGCCCTAGGAGACTAGGGATATACAGGGATGATTTAATTCATTGCTAAAGTGCAGCCACCTCAGATATGGAGCAAGTGCACCAAAGCACTGCACAATAGGGCGGGAAGAATCCCGTATCCAAGGGAAACTACAGGGCACCCCGTGAGGTCAAGGTTAGGTGGGGGTTAGCTCACCCGTGTTAGCTAGCCCCTACCCAACCTCTCTTCCTAATGTAAGAGACCCTTACTGAGTGCCCTCTCTCTTGCACACACCTAGAACTCAGCCATCAGAAGCAAAAGCTGAGGCACCATCTTTCTCAGTATCACCTTGTCAAAGCCTAAAGGTCAGGGCAATCTGGACGTTTGACCCCTCTCACTGACTGAGTGCAACCCCTCCAGGAGGCAGGCCCTGCACCTTCCCCTCTCTGGGGTGGAAACCCACTGGGCGGGGTTCTCCCACGCTGTAGACTGGCACCCCAGAGTGCAGCCCCATGGTTACCCACCGTTGATTGCTTAGCAGGGCCTGACTGTATTTGGCTGCCCTACAAATCCTCCCTCCAGGCTCAGGGACCAGCAGGTGACTGCAGCGACCCAAACCAGCCTTTTAATCTCCTCGGTAGCACTGCAGCAGAACAAGAGCGAAGCAGTCTGAAGACAGCACCTAGACTACACCTAGAGCTGCCCGACCTGAAGCCTAGGTAGGCCCAGTTTAGCCAAACACCCTCCATGTCTGGGATTGCGGTTTAGTCTGCTTCCCCGCGTGTCCCTGTGTCTCTCCCCCCGGTGCTCCGGGGGCTCAGATGTTAGGCATTCCCATACTCCTTGTTTCAGTTTCCTGCCTGGATTCCCCCTGCCCTGAACCAAGCCAACACGGCCAGAGCTAAACTTCAAAGGAATTGGCACTTATATTGTCCTTTTAAGTAAAGTGAAGGATGCTTTCTGAAGTTTATGGTCTCCCTTCCTGTGCCTGTGCAAGACAGCTCCTTCTGGAATTAACCCTTCCTAATCACACAGCCACCAACACGATAACAATCCAACCAGCAGATGGAATAGAAAATAGTCCTAGAACATACAGGCATCTTCCCCCCGTCCTTCACGCTCCTAATACCACATCAACTTCTGGAAGAAATACAGTTCCCTATTATCTCTTAAATTCAACAAGTTGCCCAAGCCGTAACCTCGCTGATAAACACAAGTATCGTTACAGTGGCTTAAACAAGGTCACTGATTACTTATCTAAAGTACACGCTAGCTTTATCAATTCCAATATACCAGTGTTTGAGTCAGAGGAGTATGACTGCCTTGGTGGGTCTATTGGAGTTCAGATTGTGTGCTGTGCGGTACAGGATAAATTCACCCCATGCAGACAGCTAACAGGAGGGCTGTGCTCCACTGGACTCCCACTTGCCTTACTTCAGACTAGGTTTTCATAGGTATTTACTTTCTGAAGTAGATCACTTCCCCCTTCCTTGTAGCTTTTCCAGGCTGAGATTCCCTCCTCCACCACCAGACTCTTCTGTAACCTATTTATTTGGGAAGGGAAGATCCTAATATGTAAATGAAAGGAGGGCATAGGATGGATGAAACTGTTCAGAAATGTGATTCAGACCACTGGAGGAAAAGTCTTTTTTCCCCAGGCTCCTAGAATATACAGAAATAAGTCACCAATATCACTGCTCGGCCATGTGACCTGGCTTGCCCCTGCCAAAAATAGTTCAACAAAACTTCCAGATATCATCCCTTGACTATAAATAATGCTTTTTCAGAAGGTCCTGACCTCAGAGTATCTCTAGAGCATCAGGATCGTGCCTCTGGCTGGATTTCTTATTCTCTCTAAATAGCACTTTGCCTATCATAGAAGCAGAAGGGACTACCTAGCTTCTGCGTATATAAATAAATCCCACCCGATTGCCTGTAGGTTTTGAGTACACTCCACTTCATGGAATGTCACTGGGGCTGCAGCTGATCTATCGTGTGAATACAAACAAAAGTCCTTTGGATCTGCTAGAGACATGTAGTGCCAGATCCTAGGCTGGCGTACATCCACCTAGTAAATGTAAATCCAAATCCATGGCATTTACATGGTGAAAATCTTCCCTGTGACTCTTTGTCATTTTGTAATGGCTGAGTGAGAAAGAAAAATGCCAACTAAAGCAGATCCTTCGCCATGTCTGCAGGGCAACGGAGTTAATTTGGGAGCAGGCAACGAGGGGAGGGAAATAGAATCTCTGAGACACTCATTCCCATCTCCCTCCCTTCCCCACTGCAGGTACATTTGAAGCATTTGGTCTCAGTCTCCTCTTATGAAGGCATTGGCTGGATGTCCTAGACCAGCGTATTCTGATGCAGCCCTGTATTGCCTGCCAAACACATTCCACTAACCCAGCCAAGGGCGTGTTTAAAATCTGAGCCTGGCCATGCTGCCTGCCAGGAGCTTTGCTACGGTTTGTTTTTTTTATTTTTCTCCCTTACGTGGTTGGCTGGCACAATTTAACAACAGCCAGAGGAGGGGACTGGATACCAGGGTGGGAGAGCCATAAACACATATAGCCGCAGCCAATCAGCATCTAGAGGCTACAAAACTGGGGAAACGCCTCTCCACACTCTTCAGTTCGCTGCGCCGCTACAGTGAGATCACTAGTAGGAGGATCAAAGGGTTGCAGCATTTCCTAACCCCTCACAGAGCGATCATCCTACTTCCCCTTCTAGCCAGCACCCAGCTCTGCATGGCCTGCTGTCAGCAGTAGCTCCTCCCAGTCCCATGGGCTGTCAGGCCCTGCTCCTGAATTCATATTCGCTGTCCAGGGGTCCCCTAGCCTGCCCAGTTCCCACACTGTGCTGTTCCCCTATTTGTATAAAACAGCTCACGGTCTTTGAATCATTGTGCTGTAGATCTGGGCCTTACAGACCCACTGGTTAGTAAAACCCTGACCATAAATAGATTAAGATTTTCAAAAGCGCCTCAGTCCCATTTTCAAAAGTGACTTAGGCCCAGATTTTTCAAGGTAGTTAGGCATTGCTGCGCTCAGTGTTGCAATGCCTAGATCTCACTTTCGAAAGGGATGTAGGCACTTAGGAGACCGAGGCTCCTCTAACAGTTAGGCATTGCAACCCTGAGTGCAGCAACTCATAAATACCGTTTTCAATCTGGGCTTTAAGCAGTAGGAGCCTAAGTCTCAGTGAAAGTCAATGAATGCAGATGCCAAATGCTAAAGTTTTAAAAATCACCCGCGTGATTTATGTTCCTAAGTCCTTGAGGCTCAGGCGCCTAAGATTTAAGCTGCTTTACAAATTGTAACCATAGTCTTCTAAGAAAGAATCTTTATACTTCTCGTGTAGCCAGACCCTTAATGGTAGCTTCCTGCGGAGGAGGAAGGATTGAGTTACTCAGAATAGCAGTTTCCACTAATAACCCCCTGGAGATGGGCCCAAACCATAAAGTTCAGACCCAAACTGCCCCAGGATGTTGGGATCAAGGGGTTTGGTTCAGGCCCATCTCCATAATATTTTGCCCTTTTTATACAATGTTCAATGCATTGTATTCATCCTTAAACAGCTGTGGTAGAAATAATGCTATTTCTACTTGCCAGACACACTCCAAGATCTGGGTATGTCTGGCACAGGCCGGATTATTTTGGTGAGCTCAACACAGAGCTTTCTTGTCCTTGTCAGCGTTAGCACAATCGAATCTCAGAACGGAAAAAAACTGGACGATGTTGTGGGTGTGTCAGCTACAAATCTTGCCTTGTGGTTGCATAATAACAGGGTAAGGCTTGTAAAACCCAGCATCTGCATCGTTAGGAATGTTGGCCAGCACGAGGCAGCCTGTGTGCCAACTCTAAAATTATCCCTGGTGTTCTGGAGAAATGGTTAAAAAAAACCCTAAACAAACAACCACCCTCAGAAGAGCCAGAGAAAGCTATGTGAGATTCCACTGGTGTGTTTCACATCAGGAACACTGGGACATCATGTACAGAGAAGAGGGGAAAAAACAGGACCCGTGAAAGGTGGAGGAGTGACATATGTTTCTTCCTCAGGCTTGGTCTGCCACACCCTGACTGACATTGCTATGCCAACCTAACCCCCAGTGTAGACGCAGCTATGTTGACAGAACAATGTTTCTGTCGAAGTTAGCTACATCATTGTGGAGATGGTGTTCCTACACCAATGAAAAAGCCCCTTCCATCAGTGCGGGCTGCTTCTACATTGCAAAGCCCTGACATAGCTACGCTGATATAGTCTCCATAGTGTAGACACCAGCCCAGCCTCCAGTGAATTGCACTCTTTAGTTAGCATTGCCAGAGGGGATCTTTAAATAGGACCCTGCATATGAGACCCCCAAGCTCAGGTCTAATGCAGGGATTGGTGTCATGAGCACACAGAGATGGGCACTGCACTTTTCAGATAGGGTCGTGCAGTAGTGTGCTTTGGTTTGCACGTGTCTAACTTATGCGGCCAAAGGCCTGACTCACACATGCAGATTGCATACATAAGAGGAACCTGCAATCATATCGCACAAGCCTAATTGTAGGAACTTGGCTTTGAATGTTACATCTGAAAAGCATGGTCCTTTAAATGCCCACACTTCTCCCTGCAGCCAAGAAAGTAACTGGAGTTCTCTAGAACTGCCCCTCAGTAGAAGACCAGTATCTATATATGAGATACTTCAGTTATGGAGAAATGATCAAAATGTTGGAAATGTTATTTATTTCTATTGCATTTGCACCTATGAGCCCCGGTCATGGACAAACACAGAACAAAATCATGGTCCCTGCCCCGTATTGCTTAAACAACAAGGTATGCAGACACCAAGTAGCCTTGTTATGAATTTGTTGAAAAGGAAGGATTAAAAAAATCCCAGCAGGTTAGTAACATTTCTCACACTGAATTTAATTTTGGAGATGTAGCATAAGGGTAATAAGGCCATTGGATGACCAAATCTAGTTGTCCTTACCCAATGCTGCCAACCATCCTTGTATTCCCCATCTTTTCATGGCATCCAAATCTCTATTTATATTGTAGGAGTTATGTTCACTGAATGCACATGGAGAAGTTAGATAAAAACATAAAATACTCTCAGTAGATGGTTGCAATGTATCACTACTTTTATGCTTATAATCCAGAAAGGTAACACGCAGTAACCAGAGAGAGACAAAACAGGCTGCTCCCTAATGCACAACTCACTCCACCTTGTTCCAGGTTGGCTCTTCCAGACTGAATCTATCTGATGGTACATTTCCCTACAGAGCTCCCCTGGCCTGCCAACAGGACCAGGAACCTCTTTCTCCCCCTCCCTTAAAGTGATAGTTTGCAATAATAATAATAGCTAGAGATGGGCCTGCTTAGGAGAGTTTGGATCCAGAACTGGACTGAGCTTTCACAGAGTTTGGGGAGTTTTGGTATCCAGAGCTCTGGGCTCAAGGCCCCTCTCTAGTAGAACATACCTATGTGTCAGGATGATCCCATTAGGCAAGTTGGAATTGCCAGAGCGGAACAGATCAATGGTCCATTTAGTCTGGTATCTTGCCTCCAGCAATGGCTTAAGAGCCATGGATGTGTCAAAGGAAGGCTTTGAAGCATGGGAAGCCCTTGTAATGTTTTTTCCCCACAAGTGCAATTACAGCTGCTGTTATTCTTATCAACATTTAATCCTTAAATAAATAAATAACGCTTATTACTCAATAATAGCCTGTGGCAGTGAATTCCGAAGGGTAATGATACCCTTTTTGCAAAGGTACTTCCTTATAGCTATTTGAAAAAGTGTTGCCTTATAATTTGACTGAGCATCCTGGAATGGGATGGGAAGAATAGGAGCACCTGATTGGCTTTTCTTGAAGCTTTAGTTTAGATCAGGGGTGCCCAACCCACCGCCCACTGGCCATACACAGCCCACCAGAGCATTTTGTAAGGCTTCAACACAATATACTAACGGCGGATTCATTAGCATTTTGTCATCATGTTTACATCATTTTAGTTTATACGAGTGGGTAAACAGACAATACTGTACATAGAAACAACCTATCTAAATACACACAAAATAAGCTGAACTTAAAATATGTCAGTACAGGTGACTTTAAATCTTATTAAAATATATAGAATCTGTTTGGCCCACACAAGGTGGTGCTTAGGTTTGTGTGGCCCTCCTGTGTAATAAGGTTGGGCACCACAGGTTTAAATAGAAGCCTAGGAACCTATTGGCCTAACAGGGCTACCCAAAAACAAAAAATATCATATTTACTGTAATCACTTCTGAATTCTTCTCATGCCATCAGATGTCACTTACAGCATGAACAAGGCTCTACCATCCCTGTCTATCATGCTGAGTGATTTCCAGAATGGCTACCTAGAATCATAGACTATCTGGGTTGGAAAGGATCTCAGGTAGTCATCTAGTTCAAGAACCTGGCTCAAAGCAGGACTAATCTCCAAACAGATTTTTGCCCCAGATCCCTAAATGGCCCCCCTCAAGGAGGGAACTCACAACCCTGGATTTAGCAGGCCAATGCTCAAACCACTGAGCTATCCCTTCCTTGTGTTGCTCTAACTTCCTATTTTTAGGAGGCTAGGTTCTTGGCCTATCACTCCAGCCCAGCTGGAAGTATCTAGCAGAGTGCACTCACCACAGGTATACCCCCTCACAGCCAGGCATGGCATACAGCTCAGGCATCACCTAGCAGCCCATTCCAACCACTGCTCCAGCCCTGGAGTCTCGTGATTCAGCCCTCCGGCCGCGTCCCTTTAAATCTCTCCCCTTCCAGGACATCAGCATCCTACAAGGACTGCGCCCCACACAATGGTCATCGATATGGTATCTTCCTCCCTTCCAGGGCTCCTCTCCCATCCCACTCTTCTGTCAGAGCTGTGGCCCCAGGGCTTCTCCCTGGAGTCTTTAGTTTTAACCAAATACATAAGGAAAACAAAAGACACCAAAAGCAACTTCTGCCTCTTCCCCAGACATGAACTTTAAATCCACCCCCCCAGCTTGCTGTTCTTCTGCAGAATGCTAACGCCCAGGGGCTACCTCCCTGGAGACTTGCTCTACTGTGGTTCCTCCATGTCTGTCTACCCCTAAGGCCGTCTGCCTGAGGGCTGGTTTTCTCTCAGGCCACTTCAAGAGTCTCCTTCTACCCTCTCCCATCAGCGCTAGCATGTAAACTTCCTCCTAAAGCTTCGGTACGAAGCAGAGAGGGACTACAAAATTCTTCCCCTCTGGATGGCCTCTCTTTATAGAAACTCCCCAGCTCTTCCTCCAGCTGGGACTCATCTTTAATTGGGCCTGGCCCACCCGGTAGGAGCAACTAGGTGTGATTATTGCCTTCTCAGGCCCACATTAACCCTTTCACCACCCATATTGGGTGGTCACCCCACTGGACTGCTTTTAGCTCGGTCCCTGGCCAGAGTAGATGGCCCTACCAAAAACTCCTACTGGTCTAACTCACAGGGTCATTGAAACACACAAGCCTTCCTGCTGCATTGAGGTGCAGCGCCAGGGAAGGTGTGTCATCGCTTACATGTGTGCAAAGTGCTACCGGGTCAGAATGATGGTGTTTGACACCCAGTTTGACACCCAGTGAAGAGTCAATCCCATGGATCGCACCACTTTGAATCAAGAAAGACTCCACTGCAGACATGAGAATAGAATGGGGCTATTGACTTTAGGAGACCGGCGGGCAGGGCCGGCGCAACCCATTAAGCGACCTAAGCTGTCGCCTAGGGCGCTAACATTTGGGGGGCGGTGACTGCAGCGGCCGGATCTTCAGCCGCCCTGGTTGTCGGCGGTATTTTGGGGGTGGGACCTTCCGCCGCCTAGGGAGGCAAAAAAGCTGGCAGCGCTCCTGCCGGCGGGTGCTCAGCACCTGGCAGGATCTTGTCCCGTTTGTAGAACATAGATAAGGTCATCCCAGTTCTGTAGGAGAAGAAGATTTCACTGTCCCACCACTTCACCCTGCTACTGCATTTGTATTCTTATGACCTGGAATTCATAGCAATACCGTGTGCCGTATCTGGTGTCAATCAGCATAGTTCCAGAAATGATGATGATTTACACCCACTAAGGATCTGACCCATGGACTCCACCCCACCATAATCCTCTCCGCCCAGATATGTTCTTTAGATAGGCTCTGCAACCATTTACATATTACTGTCACATGGAGGGGTCTTCTCTCTTGGGAACCCCTTGCTCATATAACCCACTTTTGGACCAATGACCCTACCCTGGACTCGGAGGAGGACAGCAAATTTCACAATAATCTGGGTACACATGTGGATTTTAAGGCTCTTAGAAAAATCAGCTGTTTAACAGTCTCAAACAGAGGGCTTGTCTACAGCAGTGGCTCTCAACCTTTCCAGATGACTGTACCCCTTTCAGGAGTCTGATTTCTCTTGCATATCCCCTAGTTTCACCTCACTTAAAAACTACTTGTTTACAAAATCAGACATAAAAATACAGAAGTGTCACAGCACGCTATTACTGAAAAATGGCCGACTTTCTCATTTTTACCATATAATTATAAAATAAATCAATTGGAATATAAATAGTGTACTTACATTTCAGTGTATCGTCTATAGAGCAGTATAAACAAGTCATTGTATGAAATTTTAGTTTGGACTGACTTGGCTAGTGCTTCTTATGTAGCCTGTTGTAAAACTAGGCAAATATCTAGATGTGTTGATGGACCCCCTGGAAGACCTGTGCATACCCCTAGGGGTACGCGTACCCCTGGTTGAGAACCACTGCGCTACAGCAGCATACCTACGGTACTGCTGCGGTGCCACTGGAGCGCCATAGTGTAGACACTTGCTACAGGGCTGGAAGGGGTAGTTAATCCACCCCTCAAGAGGTGGTAGCTAGGTGGGCGGAAGAATTCTTCCATCAAGCAAGTAGTGTCTGTACTGGGGCTGGGAGCTGATGAACTACATATCTCAGGATGTGAATTTTTCTCACCCCTGAGTGACATAGCTCGGTTGACCTACGTTTTAGATGTAGACCAGGCCTTAACGATACTGGTGCCCACCCCAATTAAATAGCATTACTTTCTGTGCTTTCATGACCTAACCTGAGTTTTCCTCGGTAGCTTATGACCTGGAACCACATCGATTGTCTCCTTCCCCCCATGTTTCAGAAATGCCTTTTTGCACTGCAGTTCTTTCCCAACACTGGGCATTATTTCCAAATCACCCCTCTCTTTGCTTTGAGGTTTCTTGTGCAAGCTTAATAAGAGTCAATTAAGTAACTGGTTGCTTCAGAGAGTTATGTAATGTTGTGCAGTTCTAAATTAAAAGCATTAAGGAGCAGTATATAAGAGAGGTATAAGAACTGCACCCAGAAGCTTTATGTAACAAGGTAATGTGATCACTTGACTGTAATCAACATTTGTTTTCTCTGCTAATTAGAGCTGTGGAACTCAGCAGAAGACATTGGGTAAAATTCTGGACCCAGTTTCATCACTGACTTTGATGGGGCCCTTGTTTTCGATCAAGAGGGGCAGTGTTTTAAATTGGGACTCTGAGTTATCCTAACATTGAATACTTATATGGCAGCTTTCATCCCTAAATCTTGAATTGCTTGCCAGAGCTGGATAAGCATGTATTATAAACCTCTTTTTAGACACACAGAAACTGAGGCACAAAGGTTAAGTGACTTGTCCAAGGTCACACAGCAAGTCAGTGGCAGGGTACAGAGTAAAATCCAGGTCTCCTGATTCCCAGGGTCAGATCCTGGTCAGTATTACAGCAGCTTTGCATCAGTTTGCCAGCACAAAGCGGCCATGAAGCTGATGGACCCAGGAGCAGGAGTATTCTGTCTTTTGTTCCGCGTACAGCGCCTAGCACAATGGGATCCTGGTCCAAGACTGGGGCTCCTATCCTCTGTGGTAATATAAATAATAATACTTCCCTGTGGGAGAGAATCCCCAGGTGGGAAAGGCTGGCCAAATCACTGCACTATAGGCAGAGGAAGCCCTTCACCTACCACTATCAGGCACCTTGAGGTGAAGGGGGCTGGGGAAAGCAGGGGTAAAATATGATCATGCTTTCTCACAAGGAATAGAAGATAAAATGAGTCAAATTCTTCCCTGTAATAACTCCATTGGCCCAATATCCTTTGGCCAGCTTCTCTCTCTTCACATATTGCAGAATTCACAGGCTCCTTTCTTAGCATTCCCCACTCACCTTCTTCCCTTCCTCTGTATATTAGCATCATTCTCTTTTTCCTCCTGTCTGTTGCCTCACAGCCCTCTTACCTCAAAGAGTTCCTCCTGTCATTGTCTATTTGCTGGTGGTTCTCATTTATTCCTCTCTCTCTCTCTCTCTCTCGCTCGCTCTCTCTGATGTCACTTTGTCATTGCTGCTCCCGTCAGGAAACATTGTCAGCCATTGCCTCATCTCTTTGTCCTGATAATTCTCTCCATTGCCCCTTACAAAGCAATGCTTGCACCAGCTGGGTAATGCATGTCAATATACAGTAGAACCTCAGAGTGACCAACGCCTGGGGAATGGAGGTTGTTCGTAACTCTGAAATGTTCGTAACGCTGAACAAAACAGTATGGCTGTTTTTACAAAAGTTTACAACTGAACATTGACTTAATACAGCTTTGAAACTTTACTGTGCAGAAGAAAAATGCTGCTTTCCCTTTATTTTTTTTAGGAGTTTACGTTTAACACAGTACTGTGCTGTATTTGCTTTTTTTTTGGTCTCTGTTGCTGCCTGATTGAGTACATCTGGTGTACGTAACTCTGAGGTTCTACTGTATTGCAGGTTTGGCTCCACTTCCTGGTTCCTTTCCTCCTAGCTCCTGTCAATTGTAATGTCTTTCTTTAGTCTAATACTTGGAGCAATCCTCATCCAAGGATCCCAGACTGCTTTACATAACATTAATTAGGATCTCAAAGTGCTTTACAAACATTAATTAAGCGTCACAACAACAATACCATAAGGGCTATAGATTCATTTGCTTGCCATTCATAATATTGTTTTGGTAGAACAGGAAAGAGGATGACAGTGCCTCTGGGCAGCCACAACAAAGGATTAAAGCAATGAAAGCTCTTACTCCAGAAACAAGCTTGTCTGTCTCTCCAACAAAAGTTGGTCCGATAAAAGGTATTACCTCACCCGCCTTGCCCGTGTCTCTCTAATATCCTGGGACTGACACAGCTCCACCACCACTCTCTTACTCCTGACATCTTGTTAGGAACCAGGCTGAAGAAGCACAACATAATAATGGAAAGAGCTGGTTGGGAAATGCTAAATATTTCCCCCACAAAAATTCAACAGAAACTTTTTTCATTGAAAAACTGATTTTTTTGTTACAATTACTATTATTCATTTTTGCATTGCAAAAAAAAAAAAACAGCCAGAAAATCTGGAAAGAACTGAAAATTTTCATTTAGGAAAAAGACATTTTAGGTTACATATTTTTCAAATGAAAAATGTTGACCAGCGCTCAACCATTTTATTTGACTCTAATGACTTATGGACAGTGCTACATAGTCTTATATGCCAACAAATGACACTTTTTATATTAACTATCTACATACACACATATAGCACTTTTATATAGAACTCAAGGGCATGATTTAGATGGCTGTGCTGATGGCAAAAGCACTGGAAGTAAAGCAACCTCTTCCATTTTTAGATCTTTAACCTGCATTAAATGTGTTAAATATAGATCATTCAGGAAAGAACCTGGCATCCATTCAAAACCCAATGACAGTTGCTCTGCACTAGACATTGTCCCTCCCTTCCCCTGCAGCAGGACAAAGTCATGAACTCCAGAAACCTATGTGTTTGGCAACAGATTGCCTACAATCCCACCAACTGGAATCCAGGAAATATACAAGGCCCACAGGAACCCTTGCCACAAATACTTTGATCTTTGTTTCAGAGTAGCAGCCGTGTTAGTCTGTATCCGCAAAAAGAACAGGAGTACTTGTGGCACCTTAGAGACTAACAAATTTATTAGAGCATAAGCTTTCGTGGACTACAGCCCACATCTTCGGATGTAGTCCACGAAAGCTTATGCTCTAATCAATTTGTTAGTCTCTAAGGTGCCACAAGTACTCCTGTTTTTTTTTTATCTTTGTGTACTGTGCAGCAAGCAGAAGCATATAGTCAAGGCTCCGTAGTCTACAATTGACACATGATAGAGTCTGGAACTAGAGAGGTTTCTTTTTTTCTTTCATGGGTTTATTCCAGGAATTAGATGACTCTTGAGCCAACAACAGCTAGTTGGCTCCAAGCAGGGAAGCCAGCTAAGATCAAATGTTTGTAATTTGAGAGGAGATGTTAATATCATCCCTGGGAAGTTTCAACAGTAATACATTGAGACAGCAAAAGAGGAACAGCAATGTTGTTTGCAAACTTGGAAACTCTCTATTACTATTAACTATTTGTATCACAGCCGCGCCTAGCCACCCCAGCTAAAATTGGGGCCCCTTTGTGCAAGGAGACCCCCAAATGCCTATTATACAAATACTCAGAGGAAACTCCTGCCCCGAAGAGCTTACAATATAAACAGAATTATTATCCCCATTTTACAGACTAGGGAGTGAGAGATTAGGAGCTTGATTTTCAGATTTAGGAAGAACCCACATTGAAGTGAATGAGAGCTGAGGTTGCTCAGAACCTTTGGAAATCAGGCTCTAACGATTTGGTCAAAGCCACATATGAAGGCTTTGGAAGGGCTGGGATTAAATGTTGATTGGCTGATTGTGGGTCAGTCACTTAACCACATGACCATCTGTCCTCTCTAGCCCAGCTAAAGTACAGATAACAGGGGAAAAAACGGTAAATTCTTGGAGAACTGGGGCCTGATTCTGAGAGGTGGGGAAGCTCAGCTCCTTTCCAGATCAGACCCTGGGATGATTTTTTCAGACTCTGCCAACCTAACTGCTTTGGGACAGACGGTGCTATAAACGTCCCAGAATCAGTACAGCCGTGACTGGAGTGCAGTTAATGCTGAAGTGAAACAGCAACCCACAGCACGCTGCCCAATGGTGTAAGAAAGGAAGATTATGTCCAGTGAAATTGTAGGATGAATTTAAGTAGGCAGAATGGAATTACCTAGGTTGGAATGGAGCCAGAGTATTAGGGTTATATTAGCACCTTTACTCTTGTGAAAAGTGCCAGAGGACCACAAGTTGTTACAAAAGGAAAGTACCTTGTTTTAACGTATCATCTAAATGTTGTTTCCTCCCGTTAGGCAGGATCACAAATTGTAGGTGAATTCAAGATCAAATGTTATAGCTTCAAATTCTTCACCCCCCTGTTACCCTCATCCCCCAGAAAAAGACGGATCTGCTGACCTCATACTCCCAGCTAACGTGGTGCATGTTTTCCAGGTCTTTTTTATTTTCCTTCCCCTTCATTGTCACAACCTGGTTTATCTTTGCCTATTTTCTTTTCTTGCAATAAATGGTTTGTGAGAGATATTGGCCAGGTGATGGTCCACAGAGGACAGGAGTCATCAGATCCACTTTGTGACGAGCCAACTGGGTAGGATGACCAGATGTTGTGATTTTATAGGGACAGTCCTGATATTCAGAGTTTTGTTTTATATAGGCACCTATTACCCCCATCCCGATTTTTCACACTTGCTCCCTATGGCCCCAGTTCTTGGGGTCAGTGGCCAATGCTATGCGCACTTAGGAAAACAAAGGTGCTCTTTGTATCCAGAAAGTGCTTCTCTTTGGAAGCTGTGATTCAGACGGGCGAGAGCCTGAAAATCCCAGCAAAAAGTACATCAGTCCACAAGCAACTTCCAAACTCACTAATAATGCTGCAGTAACATGGGTTGTTTTCACAAACACTCCCCGCAGCCCATGTTGTTAATGGCCTTGGCCTTTTCTCCAGATGTATGTTGCTTCCAGGACTTTCCCTTGGATGGAGAACAATAATTCTCTTCAAAAAAACTCGGCACAGCTGCTAAGTGTGAACTTTCCAAGTGGCTACCAAACATCCTCGTCTGTCTTTTTAACCCTCACTTTTACAGTTATGTCTGCAGCAACATTTTTATTTTCTCTATGGCAGTGTCTACACTACGAGCAGGGGTGTGATCCCCCTGCTCACGTACACATGCTGCTCATTTACACATCACTCTCATCAAGTTAGTGCGAGTTTGAATAGTAGGGCAGCTGTGGTAGCCCTGGTAGCATCAGCAGAGGCCCGTCTGAGCCACGCCAAGCACGTACTCTTCGGTTTCGGAGGGGGGGAGGGAGGGTTTTACTCGGCACAGCTGAGTCACTGCTATTTATACTCACACTTGCTTGCTGAGAGCCAGGATGTGGGCATCCGAGCAGGGGAATCACACCCCTCATTCGCAGTGTAGACATCCTGAGAGGGTGACCCAGGTGAAACCCATGTGCCAAATATAGTCCATGGGATCTATAAACTAGCCAGTAGAGACTACCGAACCCAGCATGCAATGCTCCAGCTTGTTCTGAGCGACTTGGCTTTCACACTTACCAGGCCCCACATGTCACGCTCCATAGAACACTGATCCTACCCCTTTGGATCAAGACAGAAAACTCCATGCCTGCATATATTTGCCATGGACAGCACCTTTGTTTTAAAGTTGGGATTGAATGCAGTTTGCTCTTTTTCACACAAATTTGGAGCAGCATGCTTGCAAGTTGCCAATGTATCTTATACGGGCAATGCTTGAGAGTCCCTGTTCTAATTGTTCATATCATAGAATCATAGAATATCAGAGTTGGAAGGGACCTCAAGAGGTCATCTAGTCCAACCCCCTGCTCAAAGCAGGACCAATTCCCAGCTAAATCATCCCAGCCAGGGCTTTGTCAAGCCGGGCCTTAAAAACCTCCAAGGAAGGAGACTCCACCACCTCCCTAGGTAACGCATTCCAGTGTTTCACCAGCCTCCTAGTGAAATAGTTTTTCCTGATATCCAACCTGGACCTCCCCCTATGTTTAGGCCAGTCAGAGGGGAGGCATATTGGCCCCGTTCTACACGGATGTTTAGCTACTTAACTCTCATTGAAATCAATGGAAGTTAGGAGACTAAATAACTTTGAAGATCTGGGCAACTGTGCCTGTCTCAGTGTAATTCTGTCACACCAAAGTATTATTATGGCAGGAATTGCCAGGTGCTGCTGTTACACATAGTCTTACAAGTTCTTTTTTTTTTTTGGTGTACAAGTAAGTTTTTAGTCCTTGAAGAAATTCTGTATTGTTGTTAATTTTGTTATGCAGTGGTCCTGGGAGAGAAGCTATGGCAGATAGCAGGAAGTTTGGTCTCTGATTTATTCTCTATAGTTGGAGGCAATTCTTGGAACAGGGTAGCTTCCTGGGAACCAGACATTGGTGTTTGGGTTGAGATTTCTGGAAGAGGGAATCACCTCTGCGCTGTTTGTGACCATCCCAGCGTCACGACTAGTGCGTAGTACTACTGCTCAGGAAAGGGGCAACACTCCCGTTGGAAGAAGGGGCCACAGTATAGATGGGTAAGATACCCAATGGTGAGGATATTCACAAACAACTTTCTCGCACTGAGGCCTGCTAGACCATGTTAAGTAGTAATTTCTTCTTCATTCTCATACAGTGTTTGTACTTAATCCAAGACAGCAGAAGTAGGTACTGGGCGCAAACAAAAACTTGCTGAGTCAGGTGCGCTTTTACTCTCCCATTACCCAGCAGCCAACAGATTCATAAGGGGCAATCTTCATGAGATGTTTCCTGCTCATAGTTAGGTAACAGAAAGGATATCACGGTACAGTAATGCTTCAAGCATGCCTCAACTAAGGCTGGGATCTTTTTGTGCTAGAGTCTATATATACACACACATAGTAAAAGACAGTTCCTTCCTCAAAGAGCTTACCATCTAAACAGACAAGCGTGAGGTGAAGTGATTTGCACACAGCAGGTCAGTGACAGAGCCAGGACAAGAATGCAGGTCTCCAGCCACCTAGTTCAGTGCCTGCTTACTAAACCACACTTACTTCCCCTACGTCGTGGTAAAGTTTGGTGTGAGAAAGACAGGGATTGGATGGAAATTTATCAGGAGGGGAAGGGGCAGACTGCTGTTTGCACTATTGCATCCATAGGGGAGTCTTCTAAAATCAGTGGCAGCTAATCTGGCCTGTGTTCTAGGGTAGCCATACCCGTGTGTGGACTCTAGATCCTAGATTGTCTATGCCAAGCTGGTCAGAGGAAGACAGCATGAGAACCACTTTAGGCTGTTCATGTTAATATACAAATGAAAAGGCTTGAAATTCTTACTGCTGCTGCAGTTCTGTTCAGCTCCCTCAATTCCCCAGAGTTTGTATATTCCTAAAATGGAAGATTTGGCCCTAAAAGAGGCATTTGTACTTGGTCAAAGGAGATTAGTTTGGCTGCTCTGGAGCAAATACCAGCAGGCAGAAAACTTTTCCCTCTTTTCAGAGGGAAAAGGAAGACCACAAAACGTAGGCTCTCTCTCCTTACTCTGGGGAAGGATTAGGTACATCAACCCTGCAAGTTTTAAAGGAGACATATATAAAAACCAAGTATCAGAATCCAGAGTCATTTCATTGCAGGCATATTTTATCTGGGTGGGCAGTGGGCTCCTCCTTTTGAATTTGTTTTTGCCTTTAAGACAAGGGGGTTGATGTGTGCCTTTTAAATACATGATACGGACTGTGACAAACTAACCATACTCAGCTAGAGTCGAGCCTCTTCAGTCCTTGCTGCTCTCAGGCGAGCGTAAACTGGTTTGAGCTGCTTTTCAGTCACACAGCATCACTCCAAGAGAACAAAAATTTCGAGATCATGAATTTTAGGGTTTGCCAAACTTGGCTCAAGTTACAGACATTAAGGCAGCTTCCAAGCCTGTAAATGTTACTCCATGAAATACTTCACCTCAAGGCAGCATTCGGATCTCCCTTAAACACTGTTGCAAATTAGAACCAACTCCATGTGAAATATGTGTAAAAATTGGTGAAAGATTAGAATCAGGTAAAGGGCTACTATTCTGATCTGGTAGCACTTTGCACTGATGTAAACAACTGCATAAAGATGCAGGAGAACAGAGAATCAGGCACCAGGCTGAAGCCAGCAACAGCTAAAGCCCCAATCCTGCAATGTACAGTGGTTACTTCACATACGTGAAGTTCCATCTTTATTTCCTCTAGCTACAAAAGCATGAAACCATCAGACATCTTTGGACAACATAATACGCAAGAGACAGCATTCTGAATGACAGAGCGTGACATTGTTAAATCAAAGCAGATGTCATTAGTGCACACACCCAATTAGCTGGCGATGGTGCCAGAATAATTGTGCTATATTTGCTGTAAAATAATGTAAAATAAAAAGGTCCCTGGTTCCTAAATGAGACACAAGAAATGATCACTTTGAGCTTTTATACTTTCAGTTACGTGTGAAGTAATCCCAATTTGACTATATTTGGACACACTTTGTGAGCAGAACAAATTTGCCCTCCCCCATCTCAGTCTAATTAAACTAATTGCTTAATGAAACTGAATTGTGTGGCTAGTTAATGATCTCTTGCTGGAAGATAAACGCCAAGGCACTTGAGCATAAGTCACGGCTAAGCAAGCCATTTTCAAAGCAGGAAATTAATTTCGTTACCAAGTTAATTGTCTTTCCTATTGCATTTATGCTTCCTGTATTGAGTTATTTTTAAAAATACACAAAACAGGGCTACTGCCTCTATAAGATCTCTGAAGGGATTTAAATTAATATGGCTAGGGGTTGCATCCCTGAAGAAAATATTCTTTTAATCTTGGGAGTCTCTATCTATACACATTCTGCTTTGTCACTACAGTTATTTAGGTGAATACAGTGCTAGTAAACACCACGATTACAACTCTGGAGAGCTGAGCCCTCTAGTCATTCACAGAACTGGTACAGCATGAGCAGTTGCAGAGTAATGCCCAGGTCACACTCCAAAGGTTTTGCTGTAGTAACTATATCAGTATAGTTAAAACCCTCCTGATGTAGATGCTATCAGTATAAAAGTACTTATTGTGGAGTATAGCTTATACTGGTTCCGCAACTTTTATACTAGACTGGGACTTTTACCGGTACAGCTATGCTAACACATACAGCTATGCTGGCAAAATCTTCTAGTGTAGACCTACCCTAAACTTACCACTGTAGCAACAACCATGAGGTCAGGGAGCAAGTCTATAAGCAGGAGGTTGTCTCTTTGGGGGCCACTGGTTTGCTATCCTCCCTGGTGAGAACAGCAAGCAGGGAATCTGTGCCAAATGTGATATATCTACTTAAGTATTAGAAACTGGACAGAGATGAACTCCTCAAATTTATTAGACTAGACCATAGGAACAGCTATCAGCGGATAACACTGGTAGGTTACAAAAGACCTAAGTCACATGTGACCTGGGAGAAAGGCTCTGTACCTCAAATGTCTTCAACAACCCTCTCATTTGAATTTTAGGCCCCCTACTTTGTATTGTTTGCTTTAAATTAATTAAAATTGCACTAAACCAAAAAAAAAATGCAGGTGGGATAGAGCAACAGATGCTCACTGTTCAGAAAGCTGCTGCTGTTTCATTAGTTCGGAGCAGACTTATTCAGGACAGTTAAGTCCAGCTGACAGGTATTTTTACTCTAGTATGATTGGTTGACCAATTTTGTTTGGCACCATCATGTTAATGGAATTGTGTACTGCTCTATCGCACTAGCATAACTGTCTCCATCTAAATGAGTTACATCATTTAAGACAGTTTTAAAAATGTAAGATTGAGCTGGTTGGCTGGCTGGCAAAATTGACGTACTAGCGCTTATAGGACAACCAAAAAACACCCCCAATCCCTGCACAAAATTTCAGCTACATTAAGATTACATTTGATTCACTTTTTTTTTAAATTGTGGTACTTAAAAAGAGAGAAAGACTTTGGAATTCAGAACCTGTATTGGGATTCCTTGTGGCACCATAGGGTTGGTCTACATGGGGGGAGGAAGGGGGTGTCGATGTAAGATATGCAACTTCAGCTACGGGAATAGCGTAGCTGAAGTCAATGTATCTTATTTCGATTTACCTCCCATCCTCACAGCACGGGATCGATGGCCGCGGCTCCCCCGTCAACTCCGCTACCGCCTTTCGCTCTGGTGGAGTTCCGGAGTCTACGGGAGCGCGTTTGGGGATCGATATATTGCATCTAGACGAGACGAGATATATCAATCCCCGATAGATCGATTGCTACCCGCCCATTCGGTGGGTAGTCTGGATGTACCCTTAGAGACTAACAAATTTATTTGAGCATAAGCTTTCGTTAGTCTCTAAGGTGCCACAAGGACTCCTTGTTCTTTTTGCTGATACAGACTAACATGGCTACCACTCTGAAACCGGTATTAGGATTGGAAGATTATTACGAGTACATAAAAATAATGGGCACCTATAACTTCTAAGTTAAGGCCTGCTTTTCGAGTTGGATTTCTTCAAATCCTCTAACACTGTTTTGAGTGGCATGCAAAAGCATGACTTGAACTAGGACACAAGTCGAATATGTCCGAGTGTGAGACAGCACAATTCTCGGTAGCTGGTTGGGTGAGTGCCAGTAAGTTTGTGGTAGATATGTTAATTTGACTAAGGCAGGGCATTTTTTCTAGGCCCTTTGAAAGTATTTCAGACTGATAACCTCCCACCCCCCAAAAAGTGATAGCAAATTACTGTACTCGTTGGTGGATATTCATAGTATTGCCACCCTTACTTCTGTGCTGCTGGCAGCTTTCTGCCTTCAGAGCTGGGCGGCCGGAAGGCAACAGCTGCTGTACCTCTCCTCCCCATGGCAATATTTTTTGTGATCTCATGACTCCCCTACAATCGCCTTGCTACCTCCCCCCGTTTGGGTCAGGACCCCCAATTTGAGAAACACTGGATTACGGTGATCAGGCCTAGAGGTTACCTTTAAAAAAAAAAAAAAAAAGGCTTATTAAACCAATTCCTTTGAAAATCCAGCAAGCTAGTAAAATTTACCTTTTCCTATACATTTGGACCATTTTTGCTGTTTCCTACTAGTTGCCCTTTGCACCCACCCATGTAGGTAGATAGCTTACAATAGCTCAGTTCCCTAAATCACATTACAGAAGATACAGAGACCACAAGAACTGTAAATAACCCTTATATTTAGCACAGATGTGTCTTGTAATCAAACTTTTCTTCCTTAAATTTGTCGTTAGCTGGCCCCAGTACAGTTATTGTGCAAGTCTGCTACACTGGCCATAAGTAACTTTAATCCTATCACTTACAGACCAGTTTTCATTTCCGCTTGGTTCTTGACTTCCCTCATTTAATACGGAACATTTTTCATCCCATTCACCATAGGCTTTTCAGTTTGCAATTGCTTACTTTTATTTCCATATTCAGAAGGTTTTCTTAGCACCTTTTCAAGGCAAACTATTTCTGCTGTACTCATATTTGCAGCGGGTTTAACTTGCCCATCCCTTCTGAATTCCTCCTTTTGTACAGTTCCAGTCAATATTCTGTGTTTGCTACAATTAAAGCTCTTCCCCCATCTCAACCAACTTACTAAATCATTGTTCAAAATCTAGTCTAACTTTCAATGTAGTCCATTTATTATGGATGTCAGATTTTATAATTCTGGAATTTTCTAGCCCACCAGCAAATATTTTATATATGCATGTATGTATAATGTATGCGTTAAGAAGAAAAGCATTGTACGTTTAAGTAACTAGACAGACTATTTCTCCGTGTCTGTATAAGGCCATGATTACACGGAGAGCGCTTTACCAAAGTGCTCTAGGACTTCAGGTAGATGCAGTGTATACCAGCAATGCTGCAATGTTACTAGTATAGTTTATTCCAGCCCCCAAGCCACCCCATGCCAGTAAAAGCATCAGTATAACTGCATGTACACTAGGACCTTTGGTCAGCACAGCTATCAATCAAGGATCACACTTTACACCCCTGCCTGGCACAGCTATGCCAACAAAAGTAAGGTGTACACATGGCCTAAGAGAATCTCCCATACCTTGGGAAGGTCTTTTGAGAAACTTAAATACTTTCAGATATACTGACATGCGGTTTAACACTACCAACCCTCCTTCATTATATGCACTGTATTATCCCCTTGAGGGTTTAGATTATTATCACAATATAGTTAAACACTTTCCACTCAAATGACTTAACTATTTTTATAACCAACACCTCCTTGCATACAAAAGAGTCACCAGACATCCTGGTTTCAGAAAAGTGAGGTTTTTGTACAAGTCTTTAATAAAAAAAAAATATATATATATAATCAGGCATTTTATGCAATGCATACATTCTTTATATCTGCAGGTACAGATAAATAACAGAAGGCAGAAGCAAACATTTTGCTTATCGTTGGCAGTTAACCAATATCACCCCCTCAAGAGATATTATAGGGTCCCAGAATAATACAAGTCTGTAAACTTCACATATTACAGAAAACATACCAGGCAACAATACAGTAGTTAGATTTCAGAAATTTAAGGATATTTTTCTTAATCACAACCCAGGGTTTAAATTTAATCTTTGTTGTTGCAAAAATTAAGGCCTGCTTTGGATGACAAATGTGTTTGCTAATTGAAGTGATGTTCCGGACTTATATTCTATCTAATCCATCCCTCACTCAACTTACTTCTCTTCACCACACATCAGCACTAATGAAAACTAAGCTGTACCTCCCCACAAAAAAAAAAAAACTAACATAATTTTGTATCTGTGGATCAGCATCCTGAACCCCAACTAATGTACGTACAAAGCAGTTAAACTTCTTTAAATCAATATTTGTCTAACTCAGTGTCCCAGAATAATGGCTATCCTTCTGCTTTACAGCACTGATGGCTCTACAGAAACAATATATACACGATATACACTGAATCAGAAAAGCAATTTAGAAGGTCCACTGATAACACAGCTGCTCACATCTACATATGTACATGTTTTCACAGTTAGATTTTAGAAAATTGTCTTGAGAACTTCAGAAATACTTCTACTGTATTTTTCTATAAATAATATTAAAAACTCCACTGTCAAAATGCAGGACAGATTTTTTAGATGTATCAAATTTAAATAGATCTTGAAAACTTGTAGAGTTTGAAGGCTGTATAAAGCTTGAAGATTCTTTTAAAATGTACCAGTAATATTACCAGTTTCAGCAGACTGGTCACATGCAAGGGATTTTGGGTTTTTTGGATTTTTTTTTTTTTTTAAGTCAGGTAGGAAAGAAACTCCACCACTTTTGAAGGGACAGGCAGGTTCTTGACTTGGCTAGTAGGCATCACTCTTCTAATTGCCATGCGACACAAGTGTTGAAGACTGGACACATGTTTTGGAGTTGCCCAGAAGTACACGCTTCCATCATGCGTTCTGCACACAAACACATAAAAGTCAATTATTCCACAGAACTACTTTCAGAATTGCACACCCTTATAATTCGATAGTTGGGGGAAGGCCAGAGAAATCCTCTCCTCTAAACTACTTGTTCCCTAACTCTACATGTTAAATATAGAAGTTGAGATTGCATGCTCTCTGCTCCTGGGATTTTGGGCTGGGGCTGAAAAAGCACCCAGCAGGTCTCACGCAGCTCTCTGACACTGAGCTGCTCAGACTATAAATAGCAGTGTACTATGCTAGGGAATTCAAGGGGCCTGTGCAGGGCTGCCTAGTGCAGTACCTGCACAAGGAGAATTCTCCCCTGGATGGCTAAAGGGCTTTTACAGCACTTGCACTGTGCTGTTGTAGTGTATATGGGTCAGGCCCACGTTTGTGGCTTGCTTGATCATTTCCTAAATATTAAAGAGAAATAAAGTGAGACTATGCTTGTTAAACTCTCGGTGGTGTTGAACTCAAGGCTTGCTTGACTAAGCTTTGATGCCTCCTTCAAACAATCAAAAGCAACAAAATGGCATTTAGAAATGAGGAAGCTAGAACGGTTAGTTAACATTTCCAAAGTCCTTTGAGGATGAATATTACTGCATAAGTTAAGTATTATTAGCTGTATACTTACCCAGCAGCTAGAACACTGCCATCAGTAGAAAAGGCACAGCAAAGCCCATTGTTCAAAGGTGCAACTTGTACAGGATAGTCTTCTTCAATACTCCAGAACCTCACCATTCTGGAAGGAAAAAGTTAACTGTTAAAGATAGAGTAACCAATTTCTTTAATGCAGTACAATAATTTATGAAGTGTTAACCTAATTGAGAAAAATATATATTTATGTATTTATAATGTACTGTCTTCACTTGCAGTCATGTAGTCCAGTGGTTTTCAACCTTTCATTTGCAGACCTCTAAAAATTTTCAAAAATGGAGGTGTGGACTCCTTTGGAAATCTTGAACAGTCTGCAGACCCCCAGGGGTCCGCGGACCACAGGTTGAAAACCACTGATACAGTCAGATATAACTTTATATTTGTGCATCAGACAGATACCAATTCTCAAGAAATATAATGCAAGTGGTTTGAAGAGTTTGCAATAGACACTACAGACTTAGAAACAGCATGCCAAAAAAATTAGGTTACTGCAGCCAAAGAATTTTAACTGATGATCTGAAAGTGTAGATTGAGTCTCAAAACATTAGCAGATGTTATTTCTGCTAGGAATTCTCAGTACTCATTTTAGCAAGCTACCAAAGCAAGGTAACAGAGTGTTTCCTTGCCTGAGACAGGATGACTTTCCTATCTTCAAAATCTTCTACTTTAAAAACTTACTTTTAGTCTTCATTAACAAAACCATATACAAGTACAAAAGTAAAACAGGATGACCCAAGTAACCATACTGATTCATTTTTTCTTGAAAAAATGTCATTCAGACGCAGAAGCATGCTACTTCAATGATTTATTGAAATCACGCTAAACAGAGGGCCTTTATTTCTCCACCCTTTTACAGATATCTTTGTATACTTAGAATGCTATTCAAGTCATCTACCCTGTATACCATCCCTTGTTTATTTTATATGGCTATGGGAGAGAGTTTTACAACAGACCATCATTGAGACAGCAAGGCATTGGTACAAGCAGTCAGTTCTCAGTTTAAAAAACTAAGTTGTGCGTAGTACACGGAATTTTTAATTACTGGGAAGAAGCAAGAGTCTGACAACTCTTTCCTCATACTTACTTATCATCAGCAAGGCTTGCAATGTGCAGTCCATCGTGACTAAAAGATACAGATCTAACCCATCTGTCATTCGCTCCCCCAGCAAATATTGGAGTCGGAGCAGGAAACAGATGCCTGTAGACAGACAGACAGGCTCAGTTAACAGCATAACCATTGAAAACTATGTCGGAGTTTCTGTTAGCCATGATCAGCGATAGACCTCAAGAGTTTTTTTTACACACACATTTGTCTCTGAAGTATGAATGGAGAGACACTGCTACACTGCTCTATAAAGAACACCACAGTATTAGTTATATACTGAAGACACTTCCACTAATAGGTTTTAAAGCACCAAAGTCTTGAATTACACATTTTCAATGACGGAGAAAGTACTCTCCCAGAACTGAGTTTCGAGCTAATTGTTCATCTCAAAAATAAATTTTCATGTTATAAAACAGGGGAATTAAATAACTACAAGATAGAGCAGTTTTCTCCCAGGGAATAAAAATCTTATTGTTTGGTGCCAATATGGTACATCTCTCACCTTCTACTGTCCAAAGCTGATTTTTTTCTCATTTACTAGTCAAGCAAACCAAATAAGAATTATGGGACTGGGGACTTCAAGAGGTCATCTAGTCCAGTCCCCTGCATTCTCTTTCCAATTACTGTGCAATTAACAGGCATACCTTAGGTTTTTATAAGATCTTGAACCATTTTAGCAATTCTGTTAGTAAATATTAACTGGTTATGATTTGTGTATGTTAAACTCATAATTCTTTGTATACTGAATACTCCCAGAATCCGTGCTGTATTAGCCCAAGTGTGTCTGGATTCTAAGGCCTCAGTGTCTGTTCTTAAACTGAATTGAGCATGTGACCAATGCTCAGCAACTTAATCAAGTATTGGGCTCTAATTATTCCCTGCTCCTCTCAGTCCACAAGAGTCCAGGTGTCCAGGAAGGGACCCTTCTCAATTAATGAAGGATGTCTACAGAGGTACGTTATAATAAACAACACCGGGTAATTGATAAGGGGTGCTTATGATCCAATTACATCCTGTGACTGATAAAGGTATTTATTATTGCAGATGTTTTCTGTTATGAATGAAATAATGACCCATTGAAAGATATTTTTAACTCATTAGGAACTGCTGGTTGCCACAGCTGTCAGTAATAATGACTGGATTTGAAATCTGTCTCACATCCTATAACTAACTTCCCAAAAACTCTTTCCTTCTAGACGTGAACTGAAATACGCTGTCACCAATTCTCCGGTTACAGAGAGCTGGAACGTAGGTTTCCTTCCAGTATAGTGCTATATTAAAGTATTGCCTGATTGTCTTTTTTATATAAATAAAACTAACTGAGTGAGTTATTTGACATATCTTATTAAATCCATACATGCAACAATTTCATAACGGTCACTCCTTGCATTTTCATTAGGTATAAACTATGGTCAGATCCTTTTGTAAATTCCAAGAGGGAACTAAAAATTAACACATTTAAATACTCTGCTTACCCAAATTCCATTAGAATAACTCCAATATGGGGATCCCAGACATAAACTCTAGTATCGTAAGATGCAGTAGCCAGTAAAGCTCCATCAGGGGAAAACTCACAAGCTACAACATCGTTGAGATGTCCTTCTAGTTTACGAATCATGGAGTACTTATCCATATCCCAAAGAAAAACCTGAAATTAGAAAAGCTAATGTTATAGCTTTTGCTCAGATACCCAATGCAGCATTTACATTTCTTAACTGTCTGCTAGTTTTACTTAGGTTTATATAAATCAAGCATTATAAATTACTACAATTAAAAATATGCTCGTGTCATACTGAGATTAAAATCAATTTTTTTAAAAAATTAAAGCAGACATGCAAATTCTAACTTAAGTTTGTTAAATGTTATTTACAAAATAAGCCAAAATATAAGAAAGGCAATGCAATTTAACCATGTAGTTTTACTGAAATCCATGTATTACAAAACTATTTTATTAAAATACACAGAAATAAATAGGGTTAAGCACTACAGTCCCCTCTTTTCAGTAACTACCAAATTTTTAAGAAATATACAGACAGAAAAAGTAAGGTTAACATATTGTTACTCCAGTGGCATCCCCTTTGAGTTTAAGATCACTTGTTTACAATACGCTTGGATCACCGTCAGCCTAGGAAGAGAAACAGATACTGCAAGCAAAGAGAATTTTCACAGCCAAAAGAAATGTCTTTGGCAACATAACAAGGAAGTCTAAGCACATTATTAAAAATTGTTTATGCATCTTAAGTTTAATTATATCAACAACAAAAAACATTTGAGTATTGTGATTTACCCAGCTTACTGTAAATCTTACTACAGAAATTGGTAAAGTATGAGTATAATACTAATTTGGGGGGATTTTACATGCAGTTCTAAATTATATAAAACTGCACTGAAGACTGTGCAGAATAGCTTAATATGAAGGATCTACTATGTTTTAATGTAATGTTACAGAAAATAGGCTAACAATTAATGGGTACAAAACTATATATTAAATCTGTCCCTATAAGTCCTCTTTAGGTCTTTCCTCCCCCCCAGTACAATTTTACTTGCAGATTAAATACTAACAATATCTCAGATAAAATGCAAACAACTTAAGTTTAACCAAAGAAAATGGTATTAGTGCCTCACACGCTTCACTAAAATGAAACCATTTTTAAAGTCAGTTAGTTATAAGTATCATGTTGACCAGTTTCACTAATAAGACCCCAACATTCCATAAAACTGGAAAATAAAATTTAAGTTTTAGGAGTCATTGGGTTTCACTGCTGTGAAAATTAAAAAATAAAAAGAAAGAAAGAAAAAAGCAGAAAGTGGACATCAACCAGCACCTGCGTACGTACAGTACACCTTGCAGTCGAATGCAAGGTTACTTCGTCCTATGGTAAAGTTCGCCCCCAGCCTGGTAGCCAGAGATGCCACTCTTTCTGCCCAGCTAACACCATTGTGCGCCTGTGTGAGTGGTGCCAGCTTAATCTCAATCACACCAATATTGCTGCCACCACCTGTGACAGGGAAAGCAAGAAGCTTATGGAAAACACACAGCCTAAAAATATCAATGAATACATCCACATCTGTTCTATTTTAAAGGACTAAACTGTTCTCTATCAAATCTGAACTGTTAATTTACCAAACTTTTTTTAAAAATATAAAATGCATTCTAACAATTATCCTAGCTACTAGTCTTCAATGTTCACATTAATTATGGTTTTGCTAATCAATTAACTTTAGTATACTATTCATAGAAACTATATACTAGTCTTTTCCCTTTCTTCTATTTTATACTAATGAATAGTTTTTCAGTGCCAAGAAGAGCAGTTTATTGTAAAACGTGCTTTACCCGCACTGCTTTCAGTTCTCTAGCAGGACATTAGAATATAGATGGAAACAGAACCATATGCTGTTCTTCATTCTAGATGTTTTAGACATATGAGTGCTATTTGTATTTGAGAATATGTAGAAACATTTTTGTTCAGCTGAAGAGACCATGACCAGCTCAGACTTTGAAAAGTCCTTTTAATTGAGCAGGAAATAGAAAGGATAAAATCAACAGCAAGATAATTTGATTAAAACATTAGCCTACATATTCCATTCTTAACACTGCAAGTTTTACTTTCCTTGGTTTTTATTTTATGAACAGATGCAGATGTGCAAGCTACTTCAAAGGATGCTTAAAGTTTCTTCAACTAAAAGCAGTGCAAGTTCTCAGTTCATAAATCAGTATATGAAGGCATCTTAGGCAGTTTACTTCAATTTCTTTCATGCAACTTCTTGCATCATCATAAAAACATTAGAAGTTCATGACACCGAGCACAAGCTTTGTTTGTTACTTAGATTTAAAGTGATTATATGCACAATTCAATAATAAACTTATGAACAAGAAACTCTGACACATACTGCTTTACTGGCTCCAACGGAACACAGAATGGAAGAGTCTGGAGAAAAAGCACAGCCATACACCCAATTCTGGTGCCCTCTTAATACCTTCATCATATTTCCTGCAAAGGAAAAAATGGCAAAACTAGGAGCATTAGTTCCAGATTAGTATCCCCCAGGAATAGTCCAAATCCAGTTTTATTTAACATTTTATGCAAGAGATTTTTTGAAAAAGACACTGTACTGTTGTTCTAAACTCTTTTTTTGTTTTAAAGAGACTCTGGCTGTATAAAAGTTACCTGCCATATTGAAATGGCCTCCGAACTCTGTACCTGGACCAGCAGGGTCAGCACACATACCATTGTCAATGGCCAGTGAACCTCAAATACATGCTCCTTGCTGAGGTGTAGATACAGTCTGCACTATATGGGATGAAGATTAAATGACTACTACAAGTGGGCTGAGGTCAATAAAGATTTAAAAATCCAAAATATACATTGATACTACTGCTGACGACTGCAGAAAAACTGCTCTATACTCTCCCAACAGGCGAATTTTAAAAATAAAAATAAACAAACAAAAACAAAACTATACCATCATCTTTCAGGTCCCACACTCTTAGCGTTTTGTCTCTTGATGCAGACACTAATATCAGGCTGCCATCTGGAGCAAAGGTTAAATCTCTGACCACTTCAGTATGGTCCATCAGATTAAGGAGGAGTTTTCCTGTTGCACAAGAACGATATCAATTAAGAGAAAGTGCATCGCCATTCTTTTACTCAAACTAAATGCCCACAAATAAAGCTTAAAGATAAAATTCCGTCCTCCTTGCCTACTTCTGGAGACTGGCTAGAGCAGAGATGTATCTAAAATATGTAAAGAAATTAATCTTGTATACCTACTTCATAGTGATAAGATATATTTAATCTTTCAACTCTGACTAGGTCTGGAAAAGCTAAACTTCTAAAATCTATACACTAACAAGACTAGATGTCTGAGAACTAACCTAAGTGAATTACCTTTTAACTTTAGATGAATGCATGGTTTTGTTCTTAACTTCAAATAGCAAGTTTTTCAATAGCAACTTCCCTAATATTCATTAAGTAATTTCACTACTAAGTGACCAGGAGTTAGTTGCGGCCCAATGTAATGGTAATTACAAGTTAGATTGCAGGATCCTGTACCCACTTGTAGCTTCAAAGGTTACGACGATCAGCCTATTTTAACAAGATCAGTATTGCTCATAAAAAAAAGTGGGGCAAGCAATAATTATTTCTAAAAAACCTTCCCCATAACCAAAGTACTAAAGGAAACTCTTCCCTCCTGGAATGCTAGAGTTTTGCTTAAAAAATTCAAGTGTCTCAAGTCAAGCACATACTTACACACTTTTATGGACTGAGGCCTAAACTAGTATTTCTGCCCCCATGCCACCCAGTTCTCTGCCACACCCAAATGACACTTCTAAAGTGCATTTCAGGTGAGATTTCACAAAGCAATAACAAAACAGTAATGGTTTGGTATGTAATCTGCCATCTTAGCCCGGAGACACTAGAGCACAACCTGCACCATTTCTCTTTTCAACAGCATTTCCTTAGTACAATTGTAGTTGCAACGGTCCCTTCTATTTTTAAACCTTAGTTCATTTTAACTTCACTTTTCAAATTAGCATTCATAAACCAATATATTTAGAATCTAGCTATTCTAGTTTATGATATAGCTACAATGCTGCATTGTTAAGTGACAATGGTAAGACATACATTTAAACAAGCTCCCGTACCTGTGTATACATCCCATATTTTGATGCGCCCGTTGTTCAAGCCAGTTGCAAGCAGAAGCTGATCTTGCCCAAATTTGAATCGATGCCATTCTATGTTCACACAGCGACTCTGTTTTTCAGGCACTGAAGACCCAAAAGCAAGACTCCAGACTATATCACCACAGTCAATTATATGCTCACAAGGCTTATTTTTTTGACCACTATCGCTGTTCTGTCTTGAGAGTCTTGCATTGACTGAATTTGCAACATTCTTTGTGCCATGCAACAAGCTGTAAAACAAGTCAGCATTTTAGAGATAAGCGTTACTCTATAAACACAATGAACTGAGTATTTTATTTCAATAAATCTATAGGCAGTCATAATATACATATCGCTACTGTATCTAAAATTAATACCTTCACTTAAGATTTTAAAATGACTGTCCCTTGTTCCTCAATTGTGAAGAGGGTTTGCCATATCTGAAAACCTCTCCCATTATAGCAATAAATTTTAGTTTCCTAATTCTGCCTCTGTACAGAGCAGTTAGCTTCTTTAACCCTTCATGAAAGATAACATTTTAAATGCTATACTTAAACTGAAAATTTTAGTGAGAATCTGAATGTATATTACAGTTAAGTATTTGAGTTGTTTTTTATATAAAAGACTGGGGCAGGGAGGGATCCTTTCTGTTCTGCTACAACTCACCAATATGCCCTTCAAAACACCAAATTTAATTAGAAAAATCCTAGTAAGAGATATTGAAGCCTGCACACGCTACTTAATAAACTGAGCACAGTGAAAAGAAAATGTATTTGCTATACAGGGAAATGCAGTTGTCAATCACAAAGAAGTAATTTACCAACTTCCAGATGGACTTAAAAGTGACCTGCAAATTAAACAAAAATGTGCTGTGTTTTTTTTTTTTTTATGATGTGCTGAAAATATGCTGAGAATATTCTGCTTGTTTTTTAAGCTTAGAGATGCCAAGAATATAAGGTCATGTTTCCTGATTTTGTTGGAGAACCAAAGAACTGGAGTGGGAGTTCTCCGTCCTCAACTGAAGAGGTATGCTATCAGAATCTCTTAAAAGAGCTTCTCTCTCAGTGTTTCAGGAAGTTGATCTGGTGTTAAACAAAAAGTACAAGTTTAAAATCACTTCCTCTCTCATTGCACAAGTCTGACTTTCACTTGTGGTATCAATAGTTCTCCCATTGTCCATAGACTCCTCCTACTTATATAAAAGTCAAGACAATTTATAGATAAAAACCCAAATAACCCAATCTCTCATTTATACATCTTAAAGAAGCAAAAACAGCACACCATCATGTTTGTTTATTTGCAGGTCACCTCATATTTCTTTTACAAAATGAAGAAATAGGAGAAAGTGAATTTGATAGCAAACAGCACAATTTTTAATCTTACAAGTTATTAAAGCATTGAGTCCAGGGAACAAGCTTTACTATGCGATGTCCTTGTGACCACGCAAAGTAAGATCCATCAGGTGCAAAGGCAACAGTCCAGTTTTCACGTCCACACTTCTTATCAAAAGGAGATGTTGGGGCTAAAAGTTCTCCGATAGGACGTGATCTTGCTAAAAAACAAAAACAAAAAGGAAATCCCATTTAAAATGTGAAGAAGAGATTCAGCATATTTTAAACTTATTACCAAAAATGTAGAGATTTCTGCCGATATTTTTGCTTTAAATCAGAAACTAATTTTAGGCTAGAAAATGGCTGCATCACAGGCATTCATTTAAAGTCTTCCTTAGAGGCGACTGCAAAAACTTCAGGTCATTAGACAGCAGAAATGTACTTAAATAACCAATAAGAAAACCACATCTCAAGGTAATATAAACCCAGCTGAAAACTCATTTATGAGTCTGTTGAAACTATGATTTAAATTACTCTAACCTCCAGCATTACAGATAGCACCAAAATTTGTCTCTCTCAATTCAAGCAAATATTTCAGTACAGCTGAATAGAAAATTTACTTGGTGAAATTTTTAATTTAACATTAAGTGTGTGCAAAGTCGTGAAGAAGAAACTAGCATTGGGCAATCAGATTAATAAATATTTTTCTTATTTACTGGACTCGAACACAGAATATCTTCTCCCTCCAATTTAAGTGGAGTGGCAGTTTTAGTGTCCTCATTACACTAGCCAACAGATTTAAGAGGACAAAATAATGCTTTTCATCAAATTCATTTTTACAAATGCAAATTTAAAAGGAACGGGTACAAAAAGATCACACATGGTTGTTATGAAATTTTAAAAATGTTTATTAAACATGCAAGTGTTTGTTATGGATTTACAATGTTCCTACTTCAATATCAACTGCCTTGGAGCTTGTGCCTCCCTAATATGAATGGAAGGAATTGTGCAGCAGCCCTGCCCTTCATGACGGGATCAGCGCCCCAGGCTGGTTTCTCACGTGCTGTCTGTATTCATATAGCAGGGAGGCGTTTCTGTGAGTACATGAGAAACCCAACACATGCAATGGCAGCTATTAACCATTCCCAAAAAAGAAATGAACGCTGGCAACAGTGAAAATATGTATTTATACATTGTTTCATGGCTTAAACAGGGACTGTTTTAAAAAGCCACCAGTAGAAAGTGTCCAAAATAGCTAAACAATATATATATATTTTTTAAAATTAGAAATCCCTTGTTATCCCTTATCATCTGCAGGGTTTTTTTTAATATTACCAAAAATAAAACTTCACATAAAATGTGCACTATTATACATACTCCACAATTTTTTTTTTACAAGTGACAAACACAATAGCTTTAACAAAAGAACCACGTCGTCAGACAAACAAACAATCCATTTTTTACTTATGAAGTTGACTGAAATCTGTATTTCTATGATTTCACACAACTAGCAGCCACCTCTTGTTTCAAAACGGAAAAGGCAAGGACAAAGACTTTGCCAATCAAGACTGCTGCATCGAGTTAAATGGAGGCGTTGACATGCACAGTCTGAAAACTCCTCTGTAGCTACGTGTCCTTCCCCCTGTCGTAGAGTACATACTGCATCGCTCTCCCCTCAGCCCTAAGACATCTCAGGATGCTCCGTAATGTGCTCAAAACATTTGCCCCCCATGGGCACTGGCTGGACTATCCCAAACCAGCGACCACATTATAGATTCTAACGCGGCGGATAGCTTTTATTTTTTGCAACCACATAGCTGGCAGCCTATAGTACCTTCACACCTTATCAATAGCCAACCCTGCCTGGGTTCCTCCTTGGTATCCACCCCCACACCCCAATCTCACCATCCACTCTCAGACTCCTGGCAAGGCCCCTCTCACTACCCAACATCTCATCCCACTGCGATCCAGGGAGCGCCCAACCCCACCCACTCCCTCCCTGCAAGTCACGATGTATTCCCCCCCCTTCTCTCCAGAGATTCTTCCCCTCGCTAACTGGCTTCCCTCCAGCGGGCGTGTCCCCCACACCTAAACTCCCATAACCCAACCCCCCCAGCCCACCTCCCCAGGACCCCTCCATCTCCATCTCTGCCCACGTCCTACTCAACCCAACCCCCCATCCCACCTCCCCAGACCCCCCCCATCCCCACCTCCCCAGGACCCCTCCATCTCCATCTCTGCCCACGTCCTACTCAACCCAACCCCCCATCCCACCTCCCCAGACCCCCCCCATCCCCACCTCCCCAGGACCCCTCCATCTCCATCTCTGCCCACGTCCTACTCA
>NC_048315.1:9133693-9157469 GCF_013100865.1 Trachemys scripta elegans | reverse complement strand
CAAGTATCAGAGGGGTAGCCGTGTTAGTCTGAATCTGTAAAAAGCAACAGAGGGTCCTGTGGCACCTTTGAGACTAACAGAAGTATTGGGAGCATAAGCTTTCGTGAGGTTCTTACCCACGAAAGCTTATGCTCCCAGTACTTCTGTTAGTCTCAAAGGTGCCACAGGACCCTCTGTTGCTTTTTAATAAAATCTGAGAAATGCAGTCTTGCAAGCCATCTTGTCTAAATGGCCCCAAACTTTTCTCTGAAACTGGGCTTGTGTTTTGCACCTGTACATTTTTTTCCATGCAAGCAGCCTTCTTTGCTTGCAAGTTGGGAAGTTAGACAAGCCGTCTCTGGAGGAATAGATTTCAAGGGCTAAATTTTCACAACAGCCTCTGAAATTGGATATTATTTTCCTCGTTTAAATGGACATTGGAAAGCGATCCCACTTAAAGACAAAATCCCAAGGTAGGCTTAACAGGCAGAGGCCCACTCTCAAGGTACATTCTGCCAATGAACTCTTTTTCCCCCAATGGTGAAATACTATCTTGTGTTTCATTGGTTGAGTGAGATATGCTTTTTTATCCTACTGGAGAATCAAAGGGGTAGAGTTTCTATGGAACCAGACAAAACTAGAATCATCTCTTGCTTTTCAATTAAACTCAGCCAAATTAGTCTTTAATTTATAAATTCAGTTTCCTTTCTTCATTCTGTTTTCTTCCTTGCTGTCCTTTCTTATACATTCCCTTTCTATACCTCTTTCTGTCTGGCTGACTTTGTCAGTTTTGCTGTCCCTCCTTTCTCTGGTTTGCTTGAGGGAGTTGGGAGCAATACCTGGAATAATGTGTCCCTTTTTAATAGCTCTCAAGAGCAATACAGATGGATCACAAGATGCCTTCCGTCTTGCACTATTTACTGTCTTTGCCATTAAGTGACTCTAATCTAATGCTCTTTCCACTAATGTAATTTATATTCCTAAACTGTTTTGTTAAATCTCAGCTCATATTTTAGTCCTAATCTTTTGTGACTGCACTACAATCAGCTGCTTCCAGACACCCTGTAATGTATTGTTACAGTATACTAATCCTTTTTTCCATTACTTCCAGGTCATCACCCTAAGGTTCAGTTTCCCCACTCTCTTTCTGTCTAGCTGTGTCTACCCTGTACATAGAACCACGTTTGGACCCAGTTCTACAAAAATCAACAGTTTTGGGGAACCTGATTATGACGGGTACGTTCCTTGACATGGTTCACTCTTGCAGTGCAAATGGGACCTAACTATTTTGCAGTCTAGCAAGGACCCAGCCTTGCTTGTAGTATGCCCCCTGGACACAGGTGAAATACAGTTCGTTCCCGTTTACCCTCTCACTCAACCAAAATCATGTTGAGGGGGAGGGGTGTGTAACAATCCTTTGACCAGGTCTAGCATGTTTTATTTTGTAGTATAAGTGGAATCTCGAGTGACATGAATACAGCTAACTATTTCAGTGCAGTCCCATCCAGCCGCATTTTTCTTACCACAGTCATGTTGGCTCATCCACATTCACCATGCTGCACGATGATGCTTGTATGAGGGCAATCTTAAAAAATGTGGGTAGCTATCCCTTGCTGCTTCAGCTCAGATTCCTAAAGGCAGAGAAACGTGGGTGTTTTTTATTAAAGATGTCCTCCTGCAAAAAGACCCAGGGAACTGGCGCGTTGGCTAAACCAGTTACACAAATTTGGTTAAGCAATCTTGTGTCTACACAGTAGACGAACCCAGTTAGAAACCACCTGCAGCCTGTCACGCACATTACAGCTGTTATCTAATCAGGGTAAAAATTTCTGTACCATGAGTTCATCTTGTTGTGTGCGAACATGAATCATGTGTGAAGTCAGCCATGTTACAAAGTGCCTCCAAACTAAGCTTATCTGTTGAGTCAATGGTCTAAACCCCATTGTGTTATGGGATCCATTTATGACGTAGTTACCTTCCCACATGATTCAGTCTTACAGGTTAGGTGAGATTGAACTACATTGCAGCCTTGCTAATGCCCAATGCTGTAGCATACTTCAGAAACACCTTTAAAGCAATTAAGTCCTATTTGTGCTGAACCATGTTTTAACTGTGTCAAGAGACTCATGCTTTGTAACCGATCCCCCAAAACAGCAGGATTCACAGTGCACATAAAAAACACTCGCTCGTGCATCCTAACTTGTAGCCTGGGAACCCTAACTACGACATTATGTCAGCCAATAGGCTTTCTATCACTATTTCAGTGAAGACATAGTGAGCTTGTGTTCATAAATTGGACAGCATCCACATAGGATAAGATGAGACATGCTGTTTAGATGCCTAAATGTCCTAAAGGCAGCAGTAACATTCCTACCTGTATGAGTAGGATGGGTGTTGTCTCCATTATTTTTTTAACTTTTCCAGCCAGGTTATGAAATCTCTGATGTCTATGAAATTGCAGTGCCTTTGATTTCATATTTCCCAGCCACTGAGATTATGTAAGGATCCAGTCTTTCCTTGCTCTGCTTTATAGTCTAATGCACAGTCTGGGGAAATGCTAAAATGTTGAGCCAGAATTTATAGTTAAGCTCAATGGGACTTGTTTATATCCTGCGTGGGGAGAAATGGACCACAGGGCTACATCTCACTCTTCCTGACATAAGAACGGCCATAGTGAGTCAGACCAAAGGTCCATCTAGCCCAGTATCCTGTCTACCGAGAGTGACCAACACCAGGTGCCCCAGAGGGAATGAACATGACAGGTAATCACCAAGTGATCCATCCCCTGTCTCCCATTCCCAGCTTCTGGCAAACAGAGGCTAGGGTCACCCTCCCGGCTAATAGCCATTGATGGACCTATGCTCCATGAACTTAAATAGCTCTTTTTTGACCCCTGTTATAGTCTTAGCCTTCAAAACATCCTCTGGCCAGGAATTCCACAGGTTGACTGTGCATTGTGTGAAAAAATACTTCCTTTTGTTTGTTTTAAACCTGCTGCCTATTTCATTTGTGGCCCCTAGTTCTTGTGTTACGAGAAGGAGTAAATAACAGTTCCTTATTTACTTTCTCCGCACCAGTCATGATTTTGTAGACCTCAATCATATCCCTCATTAGTCGTCTCTTTTCCAAGCTGAAAAGTCCCAGTCTTATTAATCTTGCCTCACATGGCAACCGTTCCATATGCCTAATCATTTTTGTTGCCCTTCCTTAGTCATCCATCCATTCCCCTCTCTGTCCCTTCCTCCTCCTTTTCCCCCCTTTCTCTCTCCATCTGTATCTCCAAACTCTCTCTCTCTCCGCTAAAGGCTGCATGGCCCCTTTCCTTGGCCTCTGCTCACTTTAGCAATCATTTGGTCCCTCATCTCACTCTACTCACCAGGGCTGTCATTTTAGTTTCTTCCCTAGGTTCTCCTTCTTCCGAAATCTCTGCTCCCAGTCCCGATTTTGCCATGATTTATCCCAACACTGCCAGTGTCACATGCTACACTTCCATGTAGATGCTGCTTCCCCAGTGGGGAGAGATTCCTGATGTCCTCAGATAGCACTTTTAGAAATGCCAGCAGAGCTGAACCACACCATTAATCTCTGAGCCTTCTTGGCCCTGCTGAACATGGAAAGAAACTACATTCGCTGGACAAAGAACCTTTCAGAGTTTCTATTATATTGAGCCAATTGTGCCAAAACTTGCTCCAACACATTCTCTCCTCCTTAAAGATGCAACAAACAGACACTACCCTGACAGTTCAAAGGGCACCATTAAATTTTGCTGGAAAGAAGTTTGTGCAGCAAGGTTTGCAAAGAGCTCAGATTAAATAATACTTTTCTATAGCGTCTTGTATTTGAGGACCTCCGAGCACTTTAAGTATTATTATCCCTATTTTACAGATGAGGAAAGTGAGGCAGAGCTTCAGGGCTTGTCTATCTGGGGAAACTGATCAACACAGCTATAACAGAATAATTATTCCACTATAGCTAAACCAGAATAGCTCCCTGTGTGGACACTCTATTCCAGAATAAAATTAACTTTAATTTGGTATAGTATTTACATAGGGGAGTTATACTGGCATAGCTAAATTATACTGGAATAGCCATTGCAGAATAGTTACTCTGCGATAGCTATGCTGGTAAATTTCCACCATGTACCCAAGACTTAAATGACTTTATTAAGGCCTGAGCTACACTAAAAAGTTAGGTCAACCCAGCTATGTCGTTCAAGGATGTGAAAGATCCACACCCCGAGCAGCCGAGTTAAGACGACCTGACCCCCACCGTCAGGACAGTGTTAGGTCAACGGAAGCTTCCACTGGCCTAGCTAGCTACCCCCTGTTGAGGAGATGGATTAACTATGCTATGCTGCTTGAAGTCTAGACAAACCCTAATATTAGTGCACTGGCAAAGGCAGGAAAAGAAGAAGGGGCTTCGACTCCCTGTCCTGTGGTCCAACCACTAGACATGGTACTTTACTTGCAGCACAAAGTCTGAGTCATTTAAGTCTCTTCATGCTGTTTGGAGATGGAAAAGCCCTGAACATCTATCCTCGCTTAACCAGTTCATTTCTCCCAAATGTCAGGGGTATTTGTACCGCTGGTGAAGAACATGAAGAGTTACTCATAAGCTATGAATGTTTGAACTGGGCCATCACGTAGCTGAGATTACTCACTTTGGAAGACTGCTGAGGATTTACATGCCCCTACACAGCCAGAATAAGGCTGCTGACTGTGTTTGCTTACCTTGTGCGGCTGTTAAATGAAGGCCGAGAGAGCAGACAAGTAACACAGTTTTGGCAGTGTTACCGAGCCTGTGGGTTTCCTGCTATTCTTGTGTAGGATTTTTAAGAGAAGTGATATTCTTCTCGAGTTCTTTTACTATATGCATATGTATCTCCATAGCTGATGTTTCCCCCCATAGGATTGTCCTTCTCCTTGGAGTCACAGATTTTAAGGTCAGCAGAGACTAATAGATAAACTAGTCTGACCACCTTTATAACTTAGGCCAGAGAATTTCATCCAGTTACTTGTGCACTGAGCCTATGTTTATCTAAAGCAGATCTTCCAGAAAGGCATCCAGTCTTCATATGAGAATGGAGAAGAAATGGAGAATCCACCACTTCCCTTCTTCAAAGGAAGGAGCGGGGGAAGGATAGCTCAGTGGTTTGAGCATTGGCCTGCTAAACCCAGGGTTATGAGTTCTATCATAGAGGCGCCCACCTAGGGATCTGGGGCAAAATCAGTACTTGGGTGAGTGAAGGCACGGGGCTGGACTCAATGACCTTTCAGGGTCCCTTCCAGCTCTATTAGATAGGTATATCACCATATATCTATATCTAAACCCCTGTCCTGGTTACTTTCCTGGGCTCACAATGAGCTACACTGGACTCTCTTCAGAGATGGCTGTCACTGTTCCTTTGCCGATTAGGCAGGGTCAGGGATGGAATAGGCAGGGTGGAAGCGGCTTGCATGCCCCATACAGTCACATGTTGCATGAGCCTGCGAGTCTGGCTGTGCAAATGGCTCCAGGTGATTTATGCTTTTTCCATTATCTTTCCTTTCAGACACAGCTGCCAGCTCTGCGTAGTGTTGTTCAGCTCGGATGTTAATGAGCTCAGTGCCATATTCCCCCGTCAGCCTCTGTCAAGATGTTACGGGTTGCCGTGAACTTTCACAAATGAAAAGGGAGTTTACTTTTGAGGAGGGCGGGCGGGCAGCCAACATTACTTTGTAAGATCCAGCCTACATGGCTCTTTCTGATGCCATTAAAGCACCAGCTTCTATTTATTCAATTTTCTTATGTACTGACCCACTGAATCTGGGCACGTGTCTCATTTCTGTTTCTTCCTTTGGATTTTTCGGGTAATTGGGTTGATTCAGATGTCTCGGAACTGTCCTTGCTGACGTTTTCGTGGCTCACCCGATGAATTATTAGACCTAACTTGGCAAGCAAAGGCTAGGGGGCCTTAAAGGCCTTTTATTTATTTATAAATGGAGATATCCCATCTCCTAGAGCTGGAAGGGACTTTGAAAGGTCATCAAGTCCAGCCCCCTGCCTTCACTAGCAGGACCAAGTACTGATTTTGCCCCAGATCCCTAAGTGGCCCCCTCAAGGATTGAACTCACAACCCTGGGTTTAGCAGGCTAGTGCTCAAACCACTGAGCTATCCCTCCTGATGGGACCCTGCTGCTTCCATAGATTGGTTCAGCTTCAAAAGGAGGAGAAAAAGGTGGACAGACTGCTAGGTGGAGGGTAAAATAGTGCTCACCAGATCAGAAGATATGGCCCCTGGGCTGGATTGCATCCTCACTGGTGCAGGGAGTTGCAAATAATCCTTCTCTCCATCATCAAAGCCCCTTGTATCACGATGGTGGCAGTGGGGATTTACCCCTAGAGGAGGGCAGGCGATGGTGGTTCTGCTGCCCAGGGAGGGCAGATGTGAGTCCCACCATAAGTGCCCTAAGAGGCACACTGGTGGAGGGTGCATCAAGGATGAGCGGTAGCAGCCACTCCCTGGTCAGTATCACCCACTGCCTAGCTGTCCGCAAGCCCCTCAGCAGGGTGGTGATTGCTGGCCACCTTGCGTTACTATAGCCTTCTGTTGGCAGACTTCCATCACTGAGAAGCAGGCACCCTCGTGAATGAATCCTGGTTTAAACTGGCATTAACCAGCAGCGCATCTAGCTCATGGCCTCTACTGCTTATGACACAATTCCACCTTCTCCACACAAGCCAGACCAACCATGTTAAAACTCGGCTCACGAACAACTGAGTGTAGCAACTTCTGTTAATCCTGGTTGTTTGGCTGCCTCGATGGGCCCTAGAGGAAAAGGGCACAGCATGCTGCAGAATTTGGCTCAGTAATAATTGGCATATGTACAGCCCTGTGCTCTAGGGAGGCAGGGTGCTATATCCCTGCCCCCAAAGAGCTTACAATCTATAGACCAAACAGAAGAAGCGATAACCAAGAGGGAATGCAGAGCATAGGTCATGCCAGTGAGATCCAGGTGGCTGATCTGTGTAGCTGTGCATGTGTCTTGGTGGTGTGGCTTTATTAAAAAATAATATGTAGTCTGGTGGCTACGGCTGGCAGATCCAACCTGGCTATCTCCCCTGTTTCTGTTGCTGCTGGAACAAGTGAAGGCCACATGTAGGAGAAGGACGGGAGAAAAGGTATTCTGGATCAACTCTTGCTGGTCCATTGGGGGCAGGGAATGGGAAGAAAGGAATAGCAGGTCCAGAGGAAAAGTGGTGATACTCAATGTTTACCCACAACCGCAGCATAAGTGGATGGTTTCTACTAAAATGACCAGCAATGGAATAGATCAGGGGTGGCCAACCTGTGGCTCCAGAGCCACACATGGCTCTTCAGAAGTTAATATGCGGCTCCTTGTATAGGCACCGACTCCGGGGCTGGAGCTACAGGTGCCAACTTTCCAATGTGCTGGGGGGTGCTCACTGCTCAACCCCTGGCTCTGCCACAGGCCCTGCCCCCACTCCACGCCTTCCCGCGCCCTCCCCTGAGCCTGCTATGCCCTCACTCCTAACCCCACTCTTCCCCCGAGCCTCCTGCACGCCACAAAACAGGTGATCGGGAGGTGTCGGGAGGAAGCGAAGGCACTGATCAGCGGGGCTGCCGGTGGTTGGGAGGCGCTGCGAGCCAGAGGGGAGCTGATGGGGGGCTGCTGACGTATTACTGTGGCTCTTTGGCAATGTACATTGATAAATTCTGGCTCCTTCTCAGGCTCAGGTTGGCCACCCCTGGAATGGAAAGCATTAAAATCACAATCATCATTAGGTTTCAGAGTAAATATCACCATTTCCACAGATATGGGTCAATTCTCAGTTCTCTTAGTGCCTGATTTTCACGCAGTCTCAAGATGACCTCCCTTTTTACCCCCTGTAGTTTTGTGAAAGTGTTTGATTGCATTTGAATGGCTGGATTGCACGTATGCAGCAGCCAGTTAAACATCTGAGGACATCCACCGTTGGAGCAAAGCTACACCCACGGTTATTTTTGTACATAAGCCACAGAGGAGAAAAAGGGGGAGCCAGATTTAATGAAAGTTGAGATTCCAGAGAAAACTGGTGGCAGAAGCAGGGAAAGGTTAAGCTAATGTACTAGCTGGTGCCAGCTCCATCCAGTTCTTCCTCTCCTTCCCCGCCTCCCCACCCCGCATTGGATGGTCGGAAGGCAGAAAAGAAAGTTACCAAATATGCAATTCATGCTTTGAAAGCCCTATGTCCCAAATCTACAATCTCTAGTAATTATTAACACCAGAAATTGTGAAAGATCAACAGCCCTTTCCCTTGGGCACTGACTTAAACATTTCAAGTTTCTTCTTGTGGCCATGGGGGGGGGGGTCTTTGTTCAGCCATCACCCCAGTCCAAATAATGAACAGCAGCCTAGTGAATCCAAGGGGCAGGACAGCACACTTCACTTTAATGCCTTGCCACACTACTTGTAAGTAAGAGCTCAAGGGCTATAGACTGGGTCATTTAAAAATCATTACATGAATGGCTTACATGTAATTTGTCTGCAGATTCTACGTCCTCTTCCCCCCTTCTCCCTAGTTCACATGGCCAGACGCAGCTCTAGGTTGCAGAGGTGACACGAACATTGTGGAGTAAACTGCGATCTGGAGTCAGGACATGCAGCTCCTATTGAAGTCCACGGGCGTTGCACCCACTTGCAGTAGGTCTGAATTCAGCTCCTCACATTTAATGATGTAAGGACTGACTGTGCCAGTATTAAGGCAAAGGCCTGCATTGGGGTATTGTGGGGTATTTAACACCCCATTCTATTTAGACTGTTATAGTGCACCCATCATTGTTGTCTATGAGCTCTAGCAGGGGCCACTCCCTACACCCGGGAGAGTAAGGATTGCCACTGTAGCCAGATCTTTACCTGGTTGAAGGGGGAGAAGGTTCCTTGTGCCCTACACACACAAGGCCCAGCCCTGCTCCAGCTCTTGATTAAGAGGAAGAATATAATGGAGGGGGCAGGATTATGTACAGGGGTTGAGCGAGCATAATGAAGAGGGAGGTTTGAGACTTCCCGAAAGGAATAAGGCTGAGATTTTGAAAGGCATTAAGGACGATAGGTGCCAGTACCCATTGAATTTCAATGGCAGTCAGATGCCTAACTCCGTTCAGCATGTAGTTAGAGAGTTCCTGCCCTGAAGAATTTGCCTTCGAAACAGACCACAGAGACAAAGGATGGGAGGGGAAACAGAGAGGTGAAGTGACTTGCCCAAGGTCACACAGTAGGTAAGTGGCAGAGCCAGAAATAGCCTCTGTCTCCTGACTCCCAGACAGAAGCCCAGTTCACTAGATCATACTGCCTCCCCAGCAATTCTTACTAGTAATTTCCTTTCCCTCCTACCTATAGATTAGCCACCTCTAGCTGAAAACGTAGCAGTTTTCCATGGCTGTTCGTAACTTTGTTTGAGTCTGAGACCTAAGGGGTTAATCTGAAAAGGACGGATGAAATAGCGGCCATGTGCTGTGGAAAAATTACATAGTTGGAATACTGGGAGGGAAACTGAGCTCATGTTTCTCTTACGTTCTTTTGGTTTCTCAGAAGTTTTATCATTTTGGGGCCATTTCTTTGTCGTGTAATAAGAGGAACTTGCAGATTATGGTAAATTAATTATTTTAATTATGAGTTTTTAGTGACTGCACTGGAGTAAGGGAAGGTGCTGGTTTGGACTTACTTTTTTAGGCTTACAGGCTTTCCTTCATTGCAAGCTAACCGTGGGCATTGTACCTTGCGGGAGCCCACTTCCAGACACAGCAGCAGTGCTATATTTACCCACAGCAGTGAGAGAGCTATCATTCTAGATGGCAGATGGTCATGCTGGGAAATTTGGACTTGAACTGTTCAATCAGATGATGGTGAAAAGAGATTCACACAGCAGAAATGCCATGTCAGCGCCCTGGAAAATTAGGTTGACCTAGGAACCCAAAAGCTCTTGTGGGCAGGGAGGGTGCAAGGATGTTTCACACCCTAGGCAAAACTTCCACCTTGTGCCCCCCCAAGCCCTGTGGCAGCTCTCCACCCTCCCCCCCCCGCCCTAAGGCACCCCCCCACGGCAGCGCCCCACTCCCCCTCCGCCCTGAGGCGCCCTGCCCCGCAGCAGCTTCTTCCGGCCCAGGGAGCCGTGCAACAGCTCCCCACCCCAGCTCACCTCTGCTCCGCCCCCTCCCTGAGCACACCGTCGCTGCTCCACTTCTCCCGCCTCCCAGGCTTGCGGCACCAATCAGCTGTTTGGCGCTGCAAGCCTGGGAGGCGGGAGAAGTGGAGCGGGGCGGCTTGCTCAGGGGAGGAGGCGGAGCAGAGGTGAGCTGGGGCGGGGAGTTCCCCTGCGTGCCACCCCCTCCCTTACTTGCTGCAGGCGGCCCTCCCCGCGCCCCCCTACCCCAGCTCCCTCCGCCTAAATGACGATGACCTGGGCGACCGAAGATCCGGCCGCCGCGGTCACCGCCGCAGGACCCGAAATGCTGCCCCCCTAAATGCTAGCACTCTAGGCGACCGCCTAGGTCGCCTAATGGGTTGCACCAGCCCTGCTTGTGGGATAGTGGAGAGATTTCTATTCCTCCTGACTGTTGAGTGGAGAAAGATCAGAACAATCTGCACTAGGAGGCCAGACTGTTCCCTTTGCGAGATGCCAATTCTGCTGATAACTGCAGGACTTAGGGCTGTACGTGCTTTTCTACACGAAATCAGTTTTATTTGCAGTGTGCTTTGGTTCTGGGTTTGTCACTGTTGCATTGATAAGAATGAGCTGTTGTTGAGGGTTCCATGGGAGTGTTCTGGACCGAGCTCAGTGAAATGTTTTGAACAGTTTATTCCCCAAAATACGCAGTTTTGGTTGACCTGAAACTATTTGCAAATTTGACAAGAATTTGCGGAATAGTTGCATCCAGAAAACGTTTAGGGTGGGGTTTTTTTGGGAGGGGATGTGGGGGGGTTAGATTCACTAAACAGGGAGGGGAAGAGCTGCTGCTGACCTCATAACTTTTAGACCAACGATTAGGGCACTCACTGAGGATGTAGGAAGACCAGGTTCAATTCCCTCCTCTGCCTGAAGAAGAGGTGTGTGTTGAATTTCGGTTCTCCATGTCTCAGGAGCGGACCCCTAACTGCCAGGCTGGGGTAGCTCTTTCCTGCTGAAGCTGTTCCACTTTGCATAAGGGATTTAACTATTAATTGGAGCAGGTATTGCATCCCAGGTGAGTGCCCTGGGCTATCAACTAGTCCGGTGGGCCTCTCTCAGTCTCGCCTGTTGAAGGCATGCCAAGGCCTTCCATGGCCAGAGAGTGAGTGAGAAGGACTCTACAGCCTGGTGGTTAGGGTCTCTTACGAACGCGTGAAATTTGGACAATGAATGACTATTTGCTTGATTTTGAAGCCTTGGCATGGCTGCCACAGGCAGTGGGCCTGGGAAAGCCCATGCGGATAATCATGTCCCTTTATGTGTGTTCATTAAGAAAATACTGTAACGAATGAGCTGAGGGGTCAAGAGACCTAGGTTCTCTTTCCTGATTGGCCTTGTCAAGTGACATCTTCCTGCAACCTCTGTTTCTCCACCTGTAAAATAGGGGATAATAAAACCTACCTTTCAGGGTTGCTGTGAGGCTGAATTCATTAATGTTTGTAAAGCACTTGGAGATCTTGCTAGAGAAGGGCAAAGTATTCCCACTTCTGCTGTGTGACCATGGACAAGTCTCTTCATCTTCCTGTGACTGTTTACACTGTAAACTCTTTGGCAGAAGAACTGTCTTTCCCTCTGTTTTTATTGTGCCTGGTAAAATGGGATCCCCTCTCAGCTGGGGCCTCTAGGTGCTATTGCAATACAAATATTAAACAATAATAATAACTGGACAGCTCTAAGGAATGGCAGAATCATACCATTATTTATGATTAGCGGTACCTTCAGCAGCCTAAAATATGAATGCATGTGTTATGGGAGACCACACAGCCCAGGAACAATTCCTGCAGCACACAAAATAGGCTGAGTCTTCACTGAGTCCTCACCCTGAACTATGGCAAAATAATCCCAAATGTTACAAGTATCTGTCTTAATTCTGTTACCTTGCATGTTGTTAAGAGGTCCACAGTTTCTCTACATGACACACCAATGCTGTGTGTTCTTCTTCGGTATGTAGTCATCCTGCACACACTTTTATATTCTGGGAGGGGCTAAAAGCCCAGATCCTGTTGCTTTAAGTTGGAATTCAGGGCCTGCAAGCTCCTAGCAGGACGTCCTTTAAGACCCTGCAGGATCAGGCACTCCGTCTGTGATGTTTCCATATGATTGAAAGTGACATTCTTTTTCACTCTGGAACAAAAATGTTACCTAGCTGCTGTGTATTCCGTTGAATAGAGACGTTTTTGTTGGATTAAATCCTCTTGCTATGCTCTATAATTATACTCCATTACAATGATGCACTAAATCTCTCAGTACAACCACTCTGAAAACTTCAGATTCTAATTGATTTTATTAAAGTCGGAGAGGAAGCATGGTCTTGTGGTTAAATCATGGGCCCTAGAGTCAGGAGATCTGGCTTTTTGTTTTAGCTCTGCCACAGGCTTCCTGAGTGAATTTTGATAAATCACTTAATCCGATCTCTGAAACAGCATTAATAAAAAAACAACCTTAAATTATTCATACTTGCAAAGTGCTTTGAGACAGTCAGCAGCTAAGTGCTAGAGAGGGACAAAATATTTTAATTAAACACTGGAACATACCGTGGGCCAATTTCTCCTTTATCCTGCACCTTGTAGAGTCATTTATACCAGTGCAAAGTGAGTGTGAAGTGCTTTCTGGACAGAATGGTATAAATGATTACACAAGGCATGGAGCAAGTTAAAATCAGGCCCTGTGACTTTATTGCAACATGTGACAGGAAGAGTGTAGGGGTGAGAAACACACTCCTTTATCCGTCACTTTGTGTAATTTGATTAAATATAGAAATGACCCAGGGCCCAACGGCTCAGATTTGATGGGGTTTTCAGCTGATGTTCTAGCCTCAGCCCACCTCTTGCTGAATGCAAGTAGAAGAAAGAAGGTATCGGTAAAGGCCCCCTGCTACTCTTCCATCTCCCCCCTTTGCAGAGCCAGCAAAGGCAGGCTGCTGAGAAGCATTTGGAGAGATTACGCCTCTTGGCCCCAGTCCCTCTGCCAGCACAGCTGCAGATTGGAGGCAAATGTATCTTCACTCGCGTTTGGCTGTTCAGTTTAATACTACAGGCCCCTCCCTATTTGTTTGTTTTGCAAACCAGCTCCCTTTCCCCCACAAAGATGCCAGACATCTCATTTGTCTGTCATCTTCAGGGAGCCAAGGTCTGACAAATCAGCCAGCTCAAACAGCACTCAGGCTGCAGTGCCTTCCAATGGAGACAGAGCCGCCTTGGGAGAGCGTTTAGTTAAGGTTGATAGGGAGGAGGATGACCTAACCAGCTGATGTATTGGTCTGCAAAAGCCACGTCTGGCAGATCTAAACCAGCGTCTCTGTTTATTCTACTGTCCCACACTGTGGTTTTTCTGCTCCTGATAAGTACAGTACAGTTAGACATTCTGGCCAAGCCTCGTTAGGATGAGAATCCAGGGCTTAGGGCCAGATGGTGCAAGGCACCGAGGACCAGGTTCATAGCTCCTTTATGCCCCCTGTACAGTCTGCAATGCCGTCCTTGCATCCTTTGAGCACAGGGCCTGCTCTGCCCTTACTCCCCTAGCAGGGCATAATGTCCCAAGGGGGAGCAGAGGTGGGGCCATGGCTATATTCCGCTTTACACATTTGGCCAGCACAGCTTATTGGTCACTCAAGTGGTGGCAAGCTGCTCCCTACAAAGATAGTAGCAGGTATGCGGGCTTTGCAACCCTGGGAGCTCTAAGTGGCTGGCACTTTGCTCCCCCAGGGTGATGCAACAATGCATTGATCCCAAGACAGGACTGTGCCCTGAGGAGATTTTGAAAGGCTATCACATAACTAGCCAAAGTGAGGGCCGTTGCATTGGTTGGCACTCTGTGCAACAGATCTGCAAGATGGGAGAAATCTTTGAATCTGAATCTTTGCAATACCAGGTACCAAGGGACGTGTAATATTTCTAGTCAACAGAGGGGCAGACTGCATCCCAGAGTCTAGAAAAGCCCCTGTTCAATGTTATTAAGTTAACCAGAACAAGCCATCCTGCAGAAGAAACCAGAAACTGTAACAATAGAGTTAATTATTCACTGTCTCCATAACCCATAATTGCTTTCAACAGTCCACATTCACAAAGGACAAACAGTTTGCATGAAACACTGAAGCTATTTTACATATGTCATTGTAAAGGCCACCTTCAGCTGGTGACATTTAATCCCTACCAATGGCATATTAATCATTAAAAATCCACAAGTCCCCCAAGAGCATAACGCTGTGATGCAGACCCTTCTTTGAGCATGTGAATCTTTTGCAACACGTGCACATCTTTTTGCATCATATAGCTGAAGTCTTAACATAGTCAAAACACTAATTGAATCCAGTGAGCTAACTGCTAAAGCTTTCACTTTTTGAGTAAATATCCAAAAGGATTTTGCCTCAGTAAGGAATGACTATAAATAATAATACGTAGCTCTTACATATAGCTCTAGAGCTTTTCTTCACTAGATATCACAGTGCTTTGTACCATGATCCCTTTTTTTTTTTTTTTTTTTTTTTACAGATGGGGAAACTGAGTCACGGAGTGGCAAAGCAACTTGTCCGAGGTCACCCAGCAGGCTGAATGGTAGAACGGGGAATAGAACACATGACTCCTGAGGGCCAATCAAATGCTCAGTCCACTAGGGTGCACACGCTACCAAAAGGGTTGGTTCTTTGGCTGGCATAAAATCAACGTAGCTCCATGTTGGTGCCAAAGATGCACATGTTCAGAAATAAAGATCTGCATTATCCCTCCTATGCCATGCGTGGATTTGTGGATTTTTAACAATGAAAATGTTACATTCATTGGAGCTATGCTGATTTTCTCCAGCCAAGGACTTGGCCCATGGATTAGAGCTAAACTCATTTTAACAGGTACAGTGTATTCTGCTCCTACATAGTCACTGCCTCATGGCTGGAATGGCAGAATTCATGCATAGGAGAGGATGGCAGTGGAACCATATGACTATCAACTTACAGAAGACCAAGCATGGGATACAAACAGATTGGTAACAGAAATGAGGGAAATAAAATAAGGGAGACGGCAGGAACTGGACCTGAAAGGTCTGTTCTCTTATGTCAAAATATCTGCACTCTGTAAAGGGGGACAACAGAAGGAAGGCTGCTTTAAAATGTCAGTGTATTAAAGAAATACAAGTTGAAAAGGCACAAGGCTGAAGAGAGGCAATGTCTGACTGCCTGGACTGCATTCCTCCTGCTGCAGTGTGGGGAAAGAAAAAGGTTACTCAAAGATAAACAGTATTTGCCTAAAGATCAGAGGTGGGCCTGAGCTGCATCGTTTGGCTCTGGAGCTGACCTTGAAAGCGTGAGGGCATTCAGAGCTGGGAGATTTCGGTTTAGCCTGGGAGGGAGGACAGGGAGCAGGCAGGGGAGAAACAGACAGGGACGGGGAATTTGAGAGACATGGGGATGAAGAAAGGGAAAAAGGGGTTGACGGGAGAGAAAAGAGGGGGAGCCTGATTCTCTTTGGCACTAAGGCCCCTTTACAACACTTTGCAGTGGGGGTAAGTGTAATTCAAGCGCACTAAGTCTCTTTTATGTTGCTAGAGCAGTGCAAAGCGGCCTTACTGGGTCAATGACAAACAGGCCCAGAGAATCTAACCAGAAATAACGTCAACAGAGGGAGGGGAAATGGACATAGAGCAGCCAAAACATACTAAAGCACGGAAAACGAGACAAGCCCATAAACCGTTCTCCCCATATGCAGCTCCCATTGACTTCAGTCATATCCCCACATGCACATCCAAGGACTTGAGGGCTGAATTTTCCCAGGGACGAAGAATAAGGAAGGAGGTGGTGAACCTAGCTAGCTAAAGACACAAGGGAAGAAAAAATAAATGACTACTACTGCTATTATTTCATTAATACTGCACTCACATGGGTGCTGCTCTCCTCAGAAAATAAAAAACCAGCCCCGGCCCCACGTGACGTACAATCTGGAATCCAACCATGACCCACCCAAGGAAGAAACAAGCAGGGTGGGGGGGATTAAGGAGGAGAGGGACAAGGTAGAAAAAGATGATCAAGTGGCAACTCCTCTACTTCATGTATATATCTTGGTGAGGATTTGTTGGGGGTGATGTTGGGGGGAAATCACATCTTAATTTAACTACTTTGCAGGAGGCTGCCAGCTCTCTCACGCCAGGGCCCGTCCCCACCAGAGTCATGGGGGTGTTTGTGTAATGGACTTGGACTGCCAGCCACCCTGGCAGAGGGTTGGGGCTCCGGCTGGGGGTATGGGCTCTGGGGTGGGGCTGCAGATGAGGGGTTTGGGGTGCAGGCTGCCCTGGGGCTACAGCAGGGAGAGAGGACTCCCCACAGATCTCTCTCCCCGCAGCAGTACCCTGCAGCATGGAAAGGGAAGCAGTAAAACAAAGCACATGGAAAACAGAATGGAAAAAACAAGGTAGATGAAGGACTTTTTAGGAGAAATAAATGGAGGAAAGAAAAGTAAGAGACTGAGAAAATTGAACCAATAGAGATGGGTAACAGCAAGAAGGGGCAAAGGTCAGTGAGAGCCAGAAGTACCAACAGCATTTAGGAAAAGCCAAGGTTTACATATTTTATTTAACAGGAAAGGGTTCAACACGTTTCCTTCTTACTGTAAGTTTTCATCTCTTTCTTACTGTCACTGGGTGCAGATGGGCCCCTCTATCTTCTGCCACTTCTGCACCCACAAACCAGCCAGAGACCTCTGCTTTGGTGCAATCACCCAGGGTCTTTATTTGCAGTACAAGTTCCCACCCCCTTGTAGCTACAGACAGCATCAGGGACAGCTGGTTTCTACAGCCAGCAGGGAAGAGTAGCCTCTAACTCCCTGGCCTCTCCCCCTAGTTTCCTTCCTGCCAGCCTTTATGTAGCCCCTGGCAGCTGTTCCCCATTTGTCACTGAGGCCTGGGCTCACTCAGCCAGCTCTAATACCCCTTTCCTGATTGGAGCTGGCATGATGGAGGTCTGGCTCAGGGTTTCCTAGCCAGCACCCTGTCACACTTACCAAATGTTTGTGTTCCTCCAGCCAACCAAGAACTAGCTAGAGTTCAAGCTCTAAAACAAGAGTCAATATCTGCTTAGGTAATCCAGTTTCTATAGATACACACTGCTGTGGTCTTAATAAAAACAGGTAACATCTGGTCATTTCAGCATTGTTGTCTCCTTGGTGCTGGAAACCCAATTTGGAGCGGAGTTTGCTTTATCTGAATTTCTGTGATGGGGCCTCTGAGAAGTGTCTAGGTTTCTCTCTCTCATTTGACAGCAGATTGGATCTCCATGAGCCTAAGGGCTGGTCTCCACACAGTATTTATATGGCTATAACAACATCAGTTAGAAAACAGATATAATAGCACAACTAGTATAAAGATGACATGCCAGTAGAGCTCTGTAAATCTAGGGTAATAAACTGTACTGAGATAGCATCTTCATATCAGTATAACTGGGGTCACACTAGGGGGGTTGGACCGCTAGAACTATATCAGTTCCTACACGGACATGGGTATAGCAAAAAACAAAACTGATACTGTTGTAATTCACTTAATATCTTTTTTTTCCTGAAACACAGTGTCCAGTTTTATGATCCACCAGCTGGGACAACTTCAGTGAACCTAATTGCTTTGGGGGAAAGGCCTGCTCTCTACATTATATCATTGCGGACAATTTGTGAGGCATCTTTCATCCCTTACTTCCTGAAAGCCTGGCACAAAGATCTAGGTTTGTAATTTGAGTACTAAAGAGTGGTTGGATATAATTATGTCGTCAACTATTCCAGCTGTCTCTCTAACATGAAAAGGAACAAGGATAGTCTTGTGATTAGTACTGATGATATACACAAATAAGTATCTTAATAGGTGTCTGGTACATGCAGTACAACGGGCAAACAACGTGTACGCAATTTTGTCATTACAGGTTTGACTAGTATAATATTTTTCATGTTATATACATTTCATCAGAGGAGATCAAAGAGGTTGCCGTCATTAATTAGATCCCGCTAACGTCGGTAAATTTTACAAATGAGATACAGCAAGAGTAGGATTTTTTTTGGGTGCACGTAGCAAGCGTAGGAATTTTTTGGGTGCATAATTTAGCCTCCTGCCAGCAATGACCTTGTTTACTCTAAAGAGGGAGAGTAGGAGTTGCAAACTTAAAAATACAGCTGGATGTATTGGGTGCATAACAGATCTCTTGATGGATGTGCATCTTGCTCCACCTTCCATTTTGCGAATGGTCTGCTCACTAGAGTCCTGCACTGACACTGGGAAACGGTGCTTGTTAAAATAATACAAAGAAAAAGCTCTTACTGCCACGTTGAAGGGGAAGATTTTGCCAGCAGCCTTTCAGGCTGAATAGGAAACATCAAATGTTAGCTGCAGCAAATGGAATTTCTGGACTGTGTACTGGACCAAATTCAGCCCTGGCCTAAGAGGATGCAATGCCTAACAAATTCAGGTCACTAATTAATCCTTAGACAACTGTATGAAGCAAGTATGATTGTTCCCAACATTGTACAGATGGGGAAAACGAGGCAGAGAGAAGTGAAGTGGCTTCCTCGAGGCCTCCAGCTGAGGGAGTGACAGCCATGGTTACAGTAAGTGTTCCTGACTCCATCATCCATTCAAGAGACAAAACAACAAGAAAAAGAAAGAGCTGTTATAGTAAAGATTTACAGATATACAAAAAGATGCACAAACTTAAGTTGATTCTCATAATCTGTTATAATGGATGTCACTATAGCTTGACATCTCTACACTGAAGCCTGTTAGTGTGCAAAACATAATATACTGGCAAGTCTTACTAGTACCAGTTATTTATACAATGTCCAGTAGCCAAACATCTTAAATCTATGACATAATGGGCAACATAAACCGTTCCGCTGGAAATGATCATGAACTGTACAACTTGAATGGAACTGCTAAAGAGGAAGTATAATAATGTTCTGAGAAGGAAATTTCAGGCCAGATCCGAATTCCCGACACGGTTAGAACGAGGCCTCACTAATGGATGATAAGATCAGGCAATATTTTCAGAGAGAGAAGTTCATAAAACTTCATAAAAATAAGTGCCCTTACTGACAAGCTGGGTGTCCTGGTAAATTTGCTTTGAAGGTCATATAGATTTGCAGAGAAAAAAGAGCTCCCGTTTTCCACATGACGTGGGATTTTTTTTGCTAGAAAAAATATATGGGATTGATGAACCTTGCAGAATTTATGGATCTTGCAATACCTTCCTATTACGGAGGAATAATGATTGACATAAAAATGGTTCAGGCTATGTAACTGTGCAAATTCTGAGTGGATGGAAGATGGTATTATCATGCACTGTTCAGGAAATATTCACATTCAAGTTCAAACTGAATCCAGTAGCCATTTTGATGAATATTCAGGGAGAGGCTTCAAATTTAGGCCAATTAATATTCAGATGTGAACGGGAAACACATAGGCTCCAATCCATCAAAACACTTAACCATGTTCTTAAAGTTAACAATGTGCTTTATAGACACATAGACTTTAAGGTCAAAAGGGACCAGCATGATCAAGTCTGACCTGCATGCTGCAGGCTACAGAACCTCACCTACCCACTATGGGGTAATAGCCCCATAACCTCTGGCTGAGTTACTGAAGTCCTCAAATCATGGTTTAAAGACTTCAAGTTACAGAGAATCCACCATTGACACTAGTTTAAACCTGCAAGTGACCCGTGGCCAATACTGCAGAGTATGGTGAAACCCCCCCAGGGTTTGCTAAATCAGGGATATGTTCCTGCTTGTCATACAGGCATATCACACTGTGATAACAACACTTTGTACTCGACCCAAGGATCCCAAAGTGATTTACATTAACAAATTAAGCATTCCAAGAGCTCCACTGGGTGAACATTATGACTTTGACACCAGGGTTTCAGGGGGTCATCAAGAAAAAGTAATGATTCAACATCAAAGCGATGATACTGTGTTGCAATTCCTTCTTTAAAAGTAATATTCGTTAGTCACTTTTTTTTTTTTTTTCCTGGTACAGGCCATTTCTTGGCTATGACCAGCATTTTGACTCAGAGCCATTAATGAAACTGCGGACTCCTGACTCTCATTCTCAAAGCCCATCAAGAACACTTCTAATGACAAGAGAACAGAAGTGTTTATAATTCTTAACTCTATGTATGGCACATGCCACTCCAGCAGAGGATACGGTGGTGGAACAATGACCCAGCCACGGAACTTGTGGACAAAACTCAATTACATCCAGTGTTTCCTCTAATTTTTCCCCACCCATGTGCAGAGTGAATTTTGTTATGTGCACCAATATGGAGGTGATGTATATCACCATATTGGTGCACGTAACAAAACTCATGTGGTGGGGTGGGGCGGAGGGGTTCAGCATGTGGGAGGGGGCTCAGGGCTGGGGCAGGGGTGTGAGGGCTTTGGGGTGGGGCCAGGGATGAGGGGCTTGGAGTGCAGGCTGCCCCGGGGCTACAGCATGGAGAGAAGACTTACCCTTACTCCATTATCAACAGAGCGTCACAATATTAAAGTTGAAGCAAATCCGCCAGATGGAAACATCTGGATCATCTGGATCCAAATATTTCAAAATCTATCTATTTTATACTGCCACCCATCACCGTACTATTGGAGCACTTTCTACATAAACCCAGTAGCAATAGCCAAGTCCATAGTGGACTTCATGCATTCTCTGGCACTTCTTTCTTCTCAGGGGCAAAATCTGTCTGGGGCATGTTGGTTGTTGGTTTTTGTTTTGTTGTTAGATTTTATTAATTTCCTCTTTGGGGATTTGTGGGGGGAGTAGTTGGCAGGGGTTTGTTACCTGTGCCCTACACTGGATAACACATGAGAGAACTCCATGTTTCTAAAACTAACCTGGGTCTTTATTAAGAGAACTATTTTCCAAGAGGCTGCAACTGCAACTAGCATACATATGCACACAGACTGGATTCCTGGTGCCTCCTCCAAACTCCTCCCTCTTGCAACCTGTGTTCTTCCCTCCAAGTTTCATGCAGGTTGCTACAGGGTTTAGGCGTAGAAGAGGGTGTCACTGTTTATAACAGAGTTAATCAAAACTCTTGATTCTAACACTTCTGAGCTTTGTGGTGTTCAAAATCCACCTAAAATGTTGTGGTGCGAGCCCAGCTCTGCACCATATCGGAGTTTGCTGTAAGATGGCTCCCACTGTATACTTGATTCAGGTAAAGACCTGCCACCCAAAGAGTTAGCCCAGTATTTTAGCAAAGAGTCCTGTGGCACCTTATAGACTAACAGATGTATGTGGAAATTTCCACTACATGCATCCGAAGAAGCGGGTATTCACCCACGGAAGCTCATGCTCCAATACGTCTGTTAGTCTATAAGGTGCCACAGGACTCTTTGCTGCTTTTACAGATTCAGACTAACACGGCTACCCCTTTGATACTTGACACCCAGTATTTTAGATGTTTGCTATATTATTTTGAAAATATTTAATCATTTTTATAAAAAGAACAGGAATACTTGTGGCACCTTAGAGACTAACAAATTTATTTGAGCATAAGCTTTCGTGGGCAACAGCCTACTTCTTCGGATGCAGCTAGAAACGGCAACTAAGATTAGGTGACCCAAAGTACCGGGCACTGTGCATATATGGAATATATTCCTGTTCATTCTCTGACACCAGAGTGAAACTAAAAGCATCTTTTGTGAGCCATTTACCTTAGTTATATAACATGGAAAGCATTTAATTATTTCTACTTACTGTTGCAATGCATGTTACGCCATTGCTGGATGGCTTGTGCAATTCTTGCTCTGTTGACATTAGTGGGAGTTGTACCATTGTCTTAAGTAGGGCAGGATTTCATCTGTTCTCTAAGCATTTTTATAGCCCCTATCACCATAATATCTGAACTCCACACAGACATTGACACATTTGTCCTCACAACACTGCTGTGAGTTAGGGAAGTATCATTATCCTCAGTTTTTAAATGGGGATCTGAGATACAGAGAGGTTAAATGACTTGCCCAAGGTCACACAGGAAGCCTGTGGCATAGCTGGGAATTGACTCAAGAGCTTGTGAGTCACAGTCTAGTGTTTTAATCACAACACCATCCTTCCTCTCCTAGTTGCACCAGCCTTCTGTTTATAAATATTACTGCAGAGTTTAAATTAAAAAACAACAACCCTATGCCAATCTCACAGACTTACACACACACAAACCACGTTCAGGACCCTAGCTCCCTGTAGCAGGAGAGGGTTAACCAGCTTCACTACCTGCTGAAGAGAAAGCAGGTGGACCAGCAAGGCTGTATTTGTTTTGCAGGGCAAATCATTATGTCATGAAGTTGCAGGTGTTATGCTGTAACATCCTACAGCTTTACCAGGTGCTGATGCAACATCCCTGTGTTGTAAAGGTGCGTCACACAAGGCTTAACTCAAATTCAGGGCTCTCGGGATATAGAGCAGACCTGTAAAAAGTGGGGCTGTCTGTGTCTGGTGAATTTAGGCTAGAGGATTCCCTTCTGGCCTTCAATACCACCTTAGTACCATCCATCAATACAAGACCATACAAGCAGTGAACGTGGAAAGCAGGCAAACTGGGAGAAGTGAAAACACAGCCTGACCTGTGCCTTACTCATGTCAGTGAGTCTTCTGAGCTTTAAACTCCAGTTCAGACCTTTTAAGTGTTAATGTCATGATGCACGGTAATCCACCAAACACACAGCTGGAGTCAATACCCTTTGGTCTGGTCTACACTGGTGATGTTAAAAGTTTTGCCAGCATAGCTTGGTCGGTAAGGGGATTGGTCATAGAAATACTTATGCCAGTATAGCTTATTTCACTTCCCAGAACCGGAATACCAGTATAATGCATCTATACTAAGAAAGCGTTGCCACTTTAACTAAAATACTGGGACAAATTCCTTGCGTTACAGGGTTAAACTGATGCAACTGCATTCATTGAATGTGGTCTCATGGGAGGAGGAATTTGGCTTATTGTCTTTCTCCTCTCCCTCCCCCCTGGGATGTGTTCTTTCCCCCAGTTCTCCAAAGCAGGAATTTCCTGTCCCACTACATAGCTTGGAAAGAGTGTGGAGGTTTTCCTTACCCTATGCATACCTGGAATGTTTTTCTTCCTGTTTCCCAATCTCTCCTCCCCTGTAGTGATTTCATGCAGGGGATGGGGCCTTTTCTTTAACGGCTGCTGTAAGTCATGTGATGTTAATGAGGCTGTGGACTTGCAATGTCACACATAGATCGCCCTCACTTAAAAAGTACACTTCCAAAATAGATTAATAAGTGACCTGCTCCTTAAAGACTCATTTGCCGATTTAGGGTAGCAATCACAATTGAAATTGTGAAGTTTTTGTTTCTCCACTGATTTCTATAGTCCCTGCCTGCAGCCAGGCAGTTAGAAATATGTTTGGATAGATTAGATTAGATATCATTGCAGCCAATAGTTTGCTAGGAAAAAGCACCTGCAAATCAAGTATTAGCAATGAGAAGAACAGGAGTACTTGTGGCACCTTAGAGACTAACAAATTTATTAGAGCATAAGCTTTCGTGGACTACAGCCCACTTCTTCGGATGCATATAGAATGGACCATATATTGAGGAGATATATATACACACAA